>NC_069499.1:10897281-11197281 GCF_027579735.1 Bombina bombina | reverse complement strand
TACTTTCCTGGTCTACTGGACCTCAGCTAATATACTGAAGTGACTAAGCGACCAAAGTGTGCCTTGTATGGGGGAAAGTAGACAACTCCGCCCATCGTGGGCGTCACCTAACTCGAACTCCCGGTCGCCATTATTGACACCGGGAGAAAATAAATCAAACTATAAGCCGAGTATGCCACCGCACATTAGTTTTCAACAACACTTTCTGAATCTTTGCCATTGGGAGAAAAGAAACACACACGGTAGTCTTGCTTAATCATTGGGCCACATTACAATTCATGTAACAGTCATACTGAACTTTGTCTGTAATGTCTTGCTACTGAGGGAGTTCTCCCTGTAATAAAGTTACTGTCACTGGCGGCCTTGTGAGGAGCCCCTACAAGCATGGCCCATCCACTAAACGTCGCTAGGGAAAAAAGCTCTTCACAGACAGAGCCCCCCTAGAAGTGCAAAACAACCCCACTGTCCTGTAGAAAAATAAAACCTGCAATTACCTTTTAAGATGCCTGACAGCATGACAGCCACAACAGAGTTCAGAGGTCCATTGGGTCCCTCCTGTAGTCCTGCAAAAAGATGAAGCATGAGTTAAATACAGTTTAGGCCATCCCCGAAAGGGCAGCATCACAGTATGGGAGGCACAGTGAGAATTATGTCCCACAAATTCCCATTGCTTTAAAGCCACCAAATGCTTCTCTTTTTACTGAAGAGACTGATCTGGTCTAGGCTACACCCCAGATCAAAGTAGCACTCAGTGGCACCACTTTAAAAAAAATAAACTCTTGATTGAAGAATCTATAACTAACACCTCACTTTACCTCTTCCTATCACTAACACAGGCAAAGAGAATGACTGGAGTGGGAGGGAAGGGAGGAGCTATATATACAGCTCTGCTGTGGTGCTCTTTGCCTCCTCCTGCTGACCAGGAGGCGATATCCCACAAGTAAGGATGAAATCCGTGGAGTCATCGTATCTTGTAAAAGAAATAAAGGATAGAAGCTTAAGTATCAGAGAGACTGAAGCACAGACACATATTGGCAGAAATGGCACAATGTAAAATGGAATAATCCGAGGTAAAGTGAAAAGCGCTAAAAATAGCTATACCAGAAAAGTCTACCAAATAATAAACCATAGCAAATAAAGGGTTAAATTATTTACCCCAATTTAAGAAAAGCTTTGATATGATCAGAGTCTCCCCATCTCCCCAGCCCTGACAGCTTCTCCAGACACGTTAAGATGATCACAGCACCTCAGAAAAAGAAGAGAGCAAGGTGTGCTAGAAATGGCGCCAAAAAGGGTTACCCTTAGTGCACCTTAGAAGGTGAGAAAATAAAGCTGCATTAAAGTCTCCAGTAACCCTGGAGAGCACTAAGGCTGGTTGCACTAGATTTAAAGCGATAGAAAACCCATATTTGCAAAAGTTTTAAAAATGCCCAAAACTGCTATAGAAGCTGTGTGGTGTATATGTCCCCGGACTGTGTGAATCGTGTGTGTAAAGTTGTATATTACTCACCATTGTCTACTGTGATTACCTCAGCTGCAGATGTTTTCAGTAGATAGGACATCCAAGGATCTCACAAGCATTCTTCAATACAGGGGATTGGCAGATAAATCCACATTTCACCTGGAAGCCCTGTGACACTTCCAGACTAGGAAAAGATTTTCACTGCCTGGCTGAATCTCCTGTCTTCCTCTCTGTCCTTTTTAGGTAATCTGAGGTGGAAATGGGTCTCGGAGAACCCATATAAATAAGGAGTAGATCGTAGAGGCAAAAATGTGACTAAGGATTCAGGGAGAGTGGGAGGGATTTAAGCTCTGGTTAGTCGGGGTGTTTTTGCCTCCCCCTAGTGGACTAGAATATAATTCCCACATTTGATGTCTCATGGATTCAACCACCTGATGAAAAAACTTTACAAAGAATAACAGCATACACAGAAAACAGAAATGTTCTTCATCAGTGAATCTTGCTTTTATTGTTTCAAGAGAGAGCACATTGGCAATAGTAATTTGCACATAGACATAGTAGAATCACACCAACACAACCGCCTTCAATCACACGAATTATCAAAAAACTCGCCGGTATGGACAGAAATCACTCAAAATCTTTGGTATTTTTTTTAACCTTCTATTGTAATATGGGAGCCTTTCTTCCTACAGAACCTGCATAGTAAGATTAAAAATCACTTAAAAGGACATTACAGCCAAAACGTGTTTGATTTTTGAATAGAAACAGTTTTAAAATATACATCTATTAGCAAAAACATAAATTATGCTTACCAGATAATTTCCTTTCCTTCTATATAAGGATAGTCCACTGCTTCATTCCATACTTGTGGGAAATACTGAACCTCGCCACCAGGAGGAGGCAAAGACACCCCAGCCAAAGGGTTAAATACCTCCCCCACTTCCCTCATCCCCCAGTCATTCTGCTGAGGGAACAAGGAACAGCAGGAGAAATATCAGGGTATAAATGGTACCAGAAGAATAATAATAAAATTTAGGGCCGCCCATCAGAGAACACGGGCGGGAGCTGTGGACTCTCCTTATACAGAAGGAAAGGAGATTATCTGGTAAGCATAATTTATGTTTTCCTTCTTAATATAAGGAGAGTCCACGGCTTCATTCCTTACTTGTGGGAAAATATACCCAAGCTCCAGAGGCTACTGAATGATAACGGGAGGGTAAAAAGAGAGGCGGCCCTAATCAGAGGGCACCACAGCCTGCAAAACCTTTCTCCCGAAGGCTGCTTCAGCAGATGCAAAAACATCAAACTTGTAGAATTTATGTATGTAAGGAGAACCAGATAGCCGCCTTACAAAATCTGATCCATAGAAGCCTCATTTTTGAAGGCCCAAGAGGAAGCCACTGTTCTTGTCAAATGACCTGTAATCCTCTGAGGAGGTTTGTGTCCCGTTGTCTCATATGCTAAGAGGATAACACTCCGTAACTAAAAGGACAAGGAAGTCAAAGAGGCCCTCTGACCCTTCCGCTTCCCAGAGTAAACAACAAAGAAGTCCGTCTAAAATCCTTTGTCGCCTGAAGGTAGAACTTCAAGGCACAAATCACATCCAGATTATGCAGTAAACGTCCCTTCGATGAAGAAGGATTAGGGCATAAGGAAGGAACCACAATCTCTTGATTGATGTTGCTATTTGACACAACCTTAGGAAGAAAACCTAACATAAGCTCATAGAACAGCCTTATCGGCATGGAACACCAGATAAGGAGGGTCACATTGCAAGGCGGCAATCTCAGAGACTGCGCGCAGAAGCAATAGCTAGTAGAAAAAGAACCTTCCAAGACAATTTAATGTCAACTTCATGCATAGGCTCAAACGGAGCTCGTTGCAAAACCTTAAGAACAAGATTCAAACTCCAAGTAGGAGCATTAGATCTAAAGACCGGTCTGATCCTAGTCAGAGCCTTAACAAAAGACTGTACATCTGGAAGCTCAAAGAGCCTCTTATGCAGTAAAACAGACAGGGCCAAAATCTGTCCCTTCAGGGAACTAGCAGAAAGACACTTCTCCAGTCCTTCCTGGAGAAAAGAAAGAATCCTGGCAACCTTGACTCTGTACAAAAGCAGTGACAATCGGTGGTACACTCAGCGCCTGCCCCAAGGCGACCCTAGCTCTGGATATTGACTCCTAGTAGTCAATGAAAGAATTTAGAAAATCGGGTATAAAAACCAAAGCGCCTAGTAGGCTGGGTCTAGAACTAATGTGAAAATGGATATTAAAAAACTAATTATAGTATAAAAACAGAATTTATGTTTACCTGATAAATTACTTTCTCCAACGGTGTGTCCGGTCCACGGCGTCATCCTTACTTGTGGGATATTCTCCTCCCCAACAGGAAATGGCAAAGAGCCCAGCAAAGCTGGTCACATGATCCCTCCTAGGCTCCGCCTACCCCAGTCATTCGACCGACGTTAAGGAGGAATATTTGCATAGGAGAAACCATATGGTACCGTGGTGACTGTAGTTAAAGAAAATAAATTATCAGACCTGATTAAAAAAAAAAAAAAAAAAAAAACCAGGGCGGGCCGTGGACCGGACACACCGTTGGAGAAAGTAATTTATCAGGTAAACATAAATTCTGTTTTCTCCAACATAGGTGTGTCCGGTCCACGGCGTCATCCTTACTTGTGGGAACCAATACCAAAGCTTTAGGACACGGATGAAGGGAGGGAGCAAATCAGGTCACCTAAATGGAAGGCACCACGGCTTGCAAAACCTTTCTCCCAAAAATAGCCTCAGAAGAAGCAAAAGTATCAAACTTGTAAAATTTGGTAAAAGTGTGCAGTGAAGACCAAGTCGCTGCCCTACATATCTGATCAACAGAAGCCTCGTTCTTGAAGGCCCATGTGGAAGCCACAGCCCTAGTGGAATGAGCTGTGATTCTTTCGGGAGGCTGCCGTCCGGCAGTCTCGTAAGCCAATCTGATGATGCTTTTAATCCAAAAAGAGAGAGAGGTAGAAGTTGCTTTTTGACCTCTCCTTTTACCAGAATAAACAACAAACAAGGAAGATGTTTGTCTAAAATCCTTTGTAGCATCTAAATAGAATTTTAGAGCGCGAACAACATCCAAATTGTGCAACAAACGTTCCTTCTTTGAAACTGGTTTCGGACACAGAGAAGGTACGATAATCTCCTGGTTAATGTTTTTGTTAGAAACAACTTTTGGAAGAAAACCAGGTTTAGTACGTAAAACCACCTTATCTGCATGGAACACCAGATAAGGAGGAGAACACTGCAGAGCAGATAATTCTGAAACTCTTCTAGCAGAAGAGATTGCAACCAAAAACAAAACTTTCCAAGATAATAACTTAATATCAACGGAATGTAAGGGTTCAAACGGAACCCCCTGAAGAACTGAAAGAACTAAATTGAGACTCCAAGGAGGAGTCAAAGGTTTGTAAACAGGCTTAATTCTAACCAGAGCCTGAACAAAGGCTTGAACATCTGGCACAGCTGCCAACTTTTTGTGAAGTAACACAGACAAGGCAGAAATCTGTCCCTTCAGGGAACTTGCAGATAATCCTTTTTCCAATCCTTCTTGAAGGAAGGATAGAATCTTAGGAATCTTAACCTTGTCCCAAGGGAATCCTTTAGATTCACACCAACAGATATATTTTTTCCAAATTTTGTGGTAAATCTTTCTAGTTACAGGCTTTCTGGCCTGAACAAGAGTATCGATAACAGAATCTGAGAACCCTCGCTTCGATAAGATCAAGCGTTCAATCTCCAAGCAGTCAGCTGGAGTGAAACCAGGTTCGGATGTTCGAACGGACCCTGAACAAGAAGGTCTCGTCTCAAAGGTAGCTTCCAAGGTGGAGCCGATGACATATTCACCAGATCTGCATACCAAGTCCTGCGTGGCCACGCAGGAGCTATCAAGATCACCGACGCCCTCTCCTGATTGATCCTGGCTACCAGCCTGGGGATGAGAGGGAACGGCGGGAACACATAAGCTAGTTTGAAGGTCCAAGGTGCTACTAGTGCATCCACTAGAGCCGCCTTGGGATCCCTGGACCTGGACCCGTAGCAAGGAACTTTGAAGTTCTGACGAGAGGCCATCAGATCCATGTCTGGAATGCCCCACAGCTGAGTGACTTGGGCAAAGATTTCCGGATGGAGTTCCCACTCCCCCGGATGCAATGTCTGACGACTCAGAAAATCCGCTTCCCAATTTTCCACTCCTGGGATGTGGATAGCGGACAGGTGGCAGGAGTGAGACTCCGCCCATAGAATGATTTTGGTCACTTCTTCCATCGCTAGGGAACTCCTTGTTCCCCCCTGATGGTTGATGTACGCAACAGTTGTCACGTTGTCTGATTGAAACCGTATGAACTTGGCCCTCGCTAGCTGAGGCCAAGCCTTGAGAGCATTGAATATCGCTCTCAGTTCCAGAATATTTATCGGTAGAAGAGATTCTTCCCGAGACCAAAGACCCTGAGCTGTCAGGGATCCCCAGACCGCGCCCCAGCCCATCAGACTGGCGTCGGTCGTGACAATGACCCACTCTGGTCTGCGGAATGTCATCCCTTGTGACAGGTTGTCCAGGGACAGCCACCAACGGAGTGAGTCTCTGGTCCTCTGATTTACTTGTATCTTCGGAGACAAGTCTGTATAATCCCCATTCCACTGACTGAGCATGCACAGTTGTAATGGTCTTAGATGAATGCGCGCAAAAGGAACTATGTCCATAGCCGCTACCATCAACCCGATCACTTCCATGCACTGAGCTATGGAAGGAAGAGGAACGGAATGAAGTATCCGACAAGAGTCTAGAAGCTTTGATTTTCTGGCCTCTGTCAGAAATATCCTCATTTCTAAGGAGTCTATTATTGTTCCCAAGAAGGGAACCCTTGTTGACGGAGATAGAGAACTCTTTTCCACGTTCACTTTCCATCCGTGAGATCTGAGAAAGGCCAGGACGATGTCCGTGTGAGCCTTTGCTTGAGGAAGGGACGACGCTTGAATCAGAATGTCGTCCAAGTAAGGTACTACAGCAATGCCCCTTGGTCTTAGCACAGCTAGAAGGGACCCTAGTACCTTAGTGAAAATCCTTGGAGCAGTGGCTAATCCGAAAGGAAGCGCCACGAACTGGTAATGCTTGTCCAGGAATGCGAACCTTAGGAACCGATGATGTTCCTTGTGGATAGGAATATGTAGATACGCATCCTTTAAATCCACCGTGGTCATGAATTGACCTTCCTGGATGGAAGGAATAATAGTTCGAATGGTTTCCATCTTGAACGATGGAACCTTGAGAAACTTGTTTAAGATCTTGAGATCTAAGATTGGTCTGAACGTTCCCTCTTTTTTGGGAACTATGAACAGATTGGAGTAGAACCCCATCCCTTGTTCTCTTAATGGAACAGGATGAATCACTCCCATTTTTAACAGGTCTTCTACACAATGTAAGAATGCCTGTCTTTTTATGTGGTCTGAAGACAACTGAGACCTGTGGAACCTCCCCCTTGGGGGAAGTCCCTTGAATTCCAGAAGATAACCTTGGGAGACTATTTCTAGCGCCCAAGGATCCAGAACATCTCTTGCCCAAGCCTGAGCGAAGAGAGAGAGTCTGCCCCCCACCAGATCCGGTCCCGGATCGGGGGCCAACAATTCATGCAGTCTTGGTAGCAGTGGCAGGTTTCTTGGCCTGCTTTCCCTTGTTCCAGCCTTGCATTGGTCTCCAAGCTGGCTTGGCTTGAGAAGTATTACCCTCTTGCTTAGAGGACGTAGCACCTCGGGCTGGTCCGTTTCTACGAAAGGGACGAAAATTAGGTTTATTTTTTGCCTTGAAAGGCCGATCCTGAGGAAGGGCGTGGCCCTTACCCCCAGTGATATCAGAGATAATCTCTTTCAAGTCAGGGCCAAACAGCGTTTTCCCCTTGAAAGGAATGTTAAGTAGCTTGTTCTTGGAAGACGCATCAGCCGACCAAGATTTCAACCAAAGCGCTCTGCGCGCCACAATAGCAAACCCAGAATTCTTAGCCGCTAACCTAGCCAATTGCAAAGTGGCGTCTAGGGTGAAAGAATTAGCCAATTTGAGAGCATTGATTCTGTCCATAATCTCCTCATAAGGAGGAGAATCACTATCGACCGCCTTTATCAGCTCATCGAACCAGAAACATGCGGCTGTAGCGACAGGGACAATGCATGCAATTGGTTGTAGAAGGTAACCCTGCTGAACAAACATCTTTTTAAGCAAACCTTCTAATTTTTTATCCATAGGATCTTTGAAAGCACAACTATCCTCTATGGGTATAGTGGTGCGTTTGTTTAAAGTGGAAACCGCTCCCTCGACCTTGGGGACTGTCTGCCATAAGTCCTTTCTGGGGTCGACCAAAGGAAACAATTTTTTAAATATGGGGGGAGGGACGAAAGGAATACCGGGCCTTTCCCATTCTTTATTAACAATGTCCGCCACCCGCTTGGGTATAGGAAAAGCTTCTGGGAGCCCCGGCACCTCTAGGAACTTGTCCATTTTACATAGCTTCTCTGGGATGACCAACTTGTCACAATCATCCAGAGTGGATAATACCTCCTTAAGCAGAAGGCGGAGATGTTCCAACTTAAATTTAAATGCAATCACATCAGGTTCAGCCTGTTGAGAAATGTTCCCTGAATCAGTAATTTCTCCCTCAGACAAAACCTCCCTGGCCCCATCAGACTGGGTTAGGGGCCCTTCAGAGATATTAGTATCAGCGTTGCCATGCTCTTCAGTATCTAAAACAGAGCAGCCGCGCTTACGCTGACAAGTGTTCATTTGGGCTAAAATGTTTTTGACAGAATTATCCATTACAGCCGTTAATTGTTGCATAGTAAGGAGTATTGGCGCGCTAGATGTACTAGGGGCCTCCTGAGTGGGCAAGACTCGTGTAGACGAAGGAGGGAATGATGCAGTACCATGCTTACTCCCCTCACTTGAGGAATCATCTTGGGCATCATTGTCATTATCACATAAATCACATTTATTTAAATGAATAGGAATTCTGGCTTCCCCACATTCAGAACACAGTCTATCTGGTAGTTCAGACATGTTAAACAGGCATAAACTTGATAACAAAGTACAAAAAACGTTTTAAAATAAAACCGTTACTGTCACTTTAAATTTTAAACTGAACACACTTTATTACTGCAATTGCGAAAAAACATGAAGGAATTGTACAAAATTCACCAAATTTTCACCACAGTGTCTTAAAGCCTTAAAAGTATTGCACACCAAATTTGGAAGCTTTAACCCTTAAAATAACGGAACCGGAGCCGTTTTAAACTTTAACCCCTTTACAGTCCCTGGTATCTGCTTTGCTGAGACCCAACCAAGCCCAAAGGGGAATACGATACCAAATGACGCCTTCAGAAAGTCTTTTCTAAGTATCAGAGCTCCACACACATGCGACTGCATGCCATGCCTCTCAAAAACAAGTGCGCCACACCGGCGCGAAAATGAGGCTCTGCTTATGCTTTGGGAAAGCCCCTAAGGAATAAGGTGTCTAATACAGTGCCTGCCGATATTCTTATATCAAAATACCCAGATAAAATGATTCCTCAAGGCTAAATATGTGTTAATAATGAATCGATTTAGCCCAGAAAAGTCTACAGTCTTAATAAGCCCTTGTGAAGCCCTTATTTATGATCGTAATAAACATGGCTTACCGGATCCCATAGGGAAAATGACAGCTTCCAGCATTACATCGTCTTGTTAGAATGTGTCATACCTCAAGCAGCAAGAGACTGCATACTGTTCCCCCAACTGAAGTTAGTAGCTCTCAACAGTCCTGTGTGGAACAGCCATGGATTTTAGTTACGGTTGCTAAAATCATTTTCCTCATACAAACAGAAATCTTCATCTCTTTTCTGTTTCTGAGTAAATAGTACATACCAGCACTATTTCAAAATAACAAACTCTTGATTGAATAATAAAAACTACAGTTAAACACTAAAAAACTCTAAGCCATCTCCGTGGAGATGTTGCCTGTACAACGGCAAAGAGAATGACTGGGGTAGGCGGAGCCTAGGAGGGATCATGTGACCAGCTTTGCTGGGCTCTTTGCCATTTCCTGTTGGGGAGGAGAATATCCCACAAGTAAGGATGACGCCGTGGACCGGACACACCTATGTTGGAGAAAATAACACTTTAATTTTTACAGACATGGATCCATGTTACAATCGGACAAACATAATAAAAACAATAAACAGTAAAACTCCAATAATCTCTTCGTAGCTGGTTTGACTTAATTGGACTGATCCCCTTTCTAAGTGGGACCGTGAGTAATCTGACACCTTGCTACAGGTGAAGGGAACCTCGTTAGAGGTTATAACAAAAATCTGTGTGTGTTCTGTAGAGTACAAATCGGTGAACCTATGTCGATTATCCCAAAATCTTTTTAACAGGTGTGATGTGTAGTAGTAAGCACTGTACGATCACTTCCGGTTCGTATTTGACAAATGGGTATAAAAGAGTACCCAGGACAGCATAATCCAGTCTTGAAAAAGGTCTAGTACAGACCGAAACGCGTCGACTGGTGAGTCTTCTTCCTTCTTATCAATTTGGGACTTTACGCTCTGCACTATTGTGTGTTTGTTTTCTACTTTTTAGGTAAAATTTGGGTCGGCCGGGCCCCTGACGAATTTTTATACATCAACACATCCCGGTACTGTTATAGGCTGCCATTACTATTTCTTCACAGGATCTATCAAGGATACAACCATCTTTTTATTACAGTGGCCACTGTTTTTTCATTCCTTTATTATGCACTTTTTTTCACGTTGTGTTATGATGGATTGAATATTGCTTTTTCAAGGACTGTATTGTGTTTTTTTGCTCTTAGCTACACTCATTTTTTGGATTTTTGACCGTTTGATTTTCACTGATTGATTGAATATTTGTATTGTTTATGTCACATGAGATACACCCTGTATTTTCACCTTAAGAATCTATTAGGTCACTTCAGTTCTGCGTGTGGGGCACACACCAGGATTCATTCATTTTTAGATCACCTTTAGCAAGGTTATAGCAATTTTGCTTTTGCACATTACTACTACACATCACACCTGTTAAAAAGATTTTGGGATAATCGACATAGGTTCACCGATTTGTACTCTACAGAACACACATATATTTTTGTTATAACCTCTAACGAGGTTCCCTTCACCTGTAGCAAGGTGTCAGATTACTCACGGTCCCACTTAGAAAGGGGATCAGTCCAATTAAGTCAAACCAGCTACGAAGAGATTTTAATTATTGGAGTTTTACTGTTTATTGTTTTTATTATGTTTGTCCGATTGTAACATGGATCCATGTCTGTAAAAATTAAAGTGTTATTTTTATACTATAATTAGTTTTTTAATATCCATTTTCACATTAGTTCTAGACCCAGCCTACTAGGCGCTTTGGTTTTTATACCCGATTTTCTGTACAAAAGCAGGTAAACCAGCGAGTCATACAAAGCGCCTTGTTCCCTTGGTGGTATTTTTGAAAAGCTAAACCTAGGTAGGCTCAAACTGATTTCTAAACCGTTGAAAATCGCCCCTTAGCTCAGAGCATTTTGAAAAATGTTCACGGTTAGACAGTACTAGTTCATGTGTGTCATATAGATAACATTGTGCTCACTCCTGTGGAGTTATTTAGGAGTCTGCACTAATTGGCTAAACTGCATGTCTGTCAAAAGCACTGAAATTAGGGGCAGTCTGCAGAGGCTTAGATACAAGGTAATCACAGAGATAAAACATATATTAATTTAACTGTGTTGGTTATGCAAAACTGGGGGAATGGGTAATAAAGGGATTATCTATCTTTTTAAAGAATAAAAATTCTGGTGTAGACTGTCCCATTAAAGGGACAGGCCGTCCGTGGGCAATATATGTGCACAAATGGTCATATAATATCATATGTGTATCCCTGATGCGACTTAGATATGACTAGTGGTTTCCTTGACTCTGTGCCAGGACAAACCACGATCTTCACACCAGAATAAGTAGGTTCTTCACACCTTATGATAGATGCGACGAGTAACCGGCTTACGAGTTTGAATGAGAGTATCAATAACTCTCTCAGAAAAACCTCTCTTGGCTAAGACTAAGCATTCAATCTCCACGAAGTCAGCCTCAGAGAATCTAGATTTTGATGAACAAAGGGGCCTTGTTCCAGCAGATCCCTGTGACAAGGTAACCTCCATGGAGGAGATGAAGACATCCCCACTAGATCTGCGAACCATATCCTTCCACCTCAATCAAATAAGATAAGGAGTCGCACCAATAGGTAGCCACTCCAGCAACCGCAGCAACAGCCGCCGCCGGTTGGAATAAATATCTTGTATGCTGAAACATCCTGCGTAACAGAGTTTCTATCTTTTTATTCATGGGCTCTTTGAACGACGAACTATCCTCTAGCGGAATAGTAGTGCGTTTTGCAAGTGTGGAGATAGCCCCATCGACCTTAGGGATAGAGCCCCACAGCTCCAATTGAGAGTCCGGGACTAGGAACAATTTCTTAAATGAAGACGAAGAGGAAAAGGAAGATCCAATCCTTTCCCATTCGCAATTTTTACAGGAACAGGGAAAGTCTGTGGCACCACCCTGTCTTTGTAAACTATCTAATTTAGGAATCAAAGGTTCCTCAGGCAACTTAGGCTCTGGAACCTCTAAAGTAGCTAAAACTTCCTTTAAAAGAAAGCGTAAATGCTCAATCCTAAATCTAAAATCTGGTTCCTCTGCTGCCGGAGGCTTAGAGGTAGCCGATTCCAACCCAGAAAATTCGTACTCCGAAATAGAGTGAATTACATCATCAGTTAACCTAGTATCAGATGACTATAGGGTTCACACCTCGCAGGACGAAGACTCCTCAGAGGTGGACGGCTCAGTGGTATCAAACATATTAGTTTTTTTGACACAATCACTTTATCAAGGCATGTGGAACATAATAGAGCAGGCGGGAATACCACGGCCTCCTCACAATATAAACAGGTATTAGTCTTAGGTAGAGAGGGACTACCCTCTAACGCATCAGAATCCTCCATAGCTAGAATATAACACAGTCTGCTATAGAAAATAACGATCTTTTTTAATAACAAAAAAGGCACCTTTATACCCCCAATGACTGGGGCACTCACCACCTCCTATGACCCAGGCACTAAAGAGAACCGTCCTCTCTGGTAACCTGCTCGGTCAGGAAAGAGGAAATGAAACCGCGACCACTCCCGGTCACATGGTGCGCAATGCAGGACCGCCCCTGCTAAGAGTAAAAGCGTGCCAAGTTAATTAAGCTGCGCAGTTCTGAAAGTGAAAGTAAAACTCATGAGCCTAAACATCTCACACATATTGCAGCATAAATCAAATAAACATATGAGATTAATCCCCACTATTCAATAATCCTTCTCAGGAGATATTAACCCTCGATACAGATAAAGGAGTCACACTGTGACCCTGTCTTCTAACGTTATCATATGTGTAAAAAATGAAACGATCCTTACCGGAATCTATGCCGTGGAACAGAAACACAGCCTCTCAAGTGTGACAGTCTTGTAGCATGGCTCCTGACATGGACTTGAGTGATGAAAAAGCAGGCAGTGAAACTCATCAACACCGATTGCTTACAAACTTTTAATATAAGTCATGATGGATTCGCAGAAAGACTCTCTGCATCTCCAGACTCTAACTTTCGTCAATGCTCTCACTGAGAGGCTGACAAGACTACTTAAAACTCTAGTCCCATATCGAAGAGTAGATACCCTTTCTGAGGAACTACTCCTAATTTTCTGACACTTCTCTGCCAACCTTCTGTGACGAAAGGCAAAGAATGACTGGGGGATGAGGGAAGTGGGGGAGGTATTTAAGCCTTTGGCTGGGGTGTCTTTGCCTCCTCATGGTCGCCAGGTTCAGTATTTTCCACAAGTAAGGAATGAAGCCATGGACTCACCTTAAATTAAGAAAGAAAATGCTTCTAGCTATAGCTTACCTGTAATATACCTTATCATACATCGCATAGCTGAATGATATCTACCCGGAACAAAATAAAAATGTCACAAGCATTCAAGAGGAAGCAAAAAAACGCATTCTACCACTAAACGTACAGAAGCGGATCATTTTAATCACTCGAATACAACGGACCCACAAGGATCGGATGATGAAGTTTCAGATAGTGGAAGCCTATCTGAAGCACAGATAGGTGCATCATTAACGCAAGCATCTACTCGCCTGCCACATTCTGATCATCTTTTCAACAACTTGATGGACTCTCCCAAGTCAATTGACAGAGCTCACAAAGATCTAACAAGAGGTATAGCCACAATTGGAGAATGTGCAGATGCGCTGGAACGCAAGCAAGAGGATCTGGTTGTGGACCATTCTAACTTGCTTGGCTACTATCAGAACAACTCACTGACTTGGAGGCTAAGCTAGCACATTTAGAGGATAGAACACGTCGCAACAATATCCGTATAAAGGGTATTCCTGAAACGATTCTCCCCCAAGATTTGGAAAGTTATCTACAAGACCTATTTGTGACAGTGCTTGTCCCCACTCTTGACAAAGAAGCCTTAATTGATAGAGTACACATAGCTCTAAGACTGCGAGCTGCTGAGGGAGATAGACCCCGGGACGTCATAGCTCGCCTACACTTCTACACATTTAGAGAGAAGCTCTTGCGAGCCCTAGCCAAAGAAAGAGCCCTACCAGACAGATTTCAAGACCTGCAAATCTTCCAGGACCTCTCACCGCACACCCTCCAGCTCCGCAGACATTACCAACCCTTCACCAAGATCTTAAGAGACAAGACTGTTAAATACAGATGGGGGTTCCATGTTCGGATATTTATTACCAAGGACGGACAGCAATACATAGCATCTTCCCCACAACAGGCCAGAGACCTTCTTCAAAGATGGGGATTCCTATCAACAGATTCAGAGGATACACAACTAGACCCTGGCAATTCCCTGCAACTCCGAGCAGCAGCGCCAGACTGGAGACCACTCCCACAAAGGACCACAATCAACCCTAAAAGACACTCTCAGTTGATGGACTTAAATCCCTAGGACAGAAAAATAGACTCCAGCCACAAGAGTAATTATCTAGGGGTTGCTATATAACCCTGAAAGAACTTGAATATAGAACTTTCTGTCTCACCATTTACCGCTAAATGTTGATCCTGTCATGATAAGACGGGTGAGAATATGATATAATACTCTGTACCTTTAAGAACCCTTCTATTCTGGTAAATTATATATGCGACTGTATAAGGGATTCAATTTTCCTATTTTAAGCACTAAGTAGGCTGAACTTTGTGAAAAATCTCCCCTGATAACAACTGTTAAATAAAGTAGTAGTCTGACATATTTAAAGACCACTAAGCTAGAAAATTTTACAGATTTGAGACTCTGAGCATTGGAGAACATCAGATGGCTCCCAAAGACTTATTTTAGCCAAGGTATCCTTTAATTACCTCGATCGTAAGTACATAGCAGAGTATATTAACTATCACATACCCTCCGTTAGTCCCTTCACTACCATAGCCAAGCTAGAAGGATACTCACGATACCCTAAGAAACAGAATTCATAGGAAACACCCTAGCTAAACCATAAAATAATACAAAACTAAGTCACACCAGGCTTCCACTTGGACAAGAATAGAGCGGTTTGTTCACAGGGATATTGCCTACTTATTGTCTATTCTATATAAGTTTATGTTATTTCTGTATGTTGCGATATGTTATAAAATGTTAAGTTTTAATTTTCTCAAGGTATTCACACAAATTGAGATGTTCCCCTTATGCTCTCCATGTAATCATTGACCATGTTACTGTATATGATCACAGAAGTAGACAGACACAACAATAGTTTGTAAAAACCTTAGCAGACCTATTTAGAGAGTCATGATCATAACAGGGTGAACCCAATGATCTACACACTATTTACTAACTGGAACATTACAATCCCAGACTGACAGGAGATAGGCTATCTGTGCCTGCCTCTCCCCCCACATAAATAGTTGTGCTCTCCATACTTTTTGTGAAAGGAGTCCACTCATTGAGAAAGTGTTATAATACACATCTGAATACACCATACAGCACTAGATATCGTATATCCCATATCCCCCAGTTAAACGCATCTAGGGACGTTTTTGAGGTGATTAAGTAACTCCATCCATTGACTCTCAAGAACATACTCCTACTAATACTTCCCCATACTGACTCTCCCTTTTCTCTCATCCCTTTTTACCCTAACCTTCTCCCACCTTTCATTCAACCATGACCCCAATTTCGGTGGCCACATTAAATACACAGGGCCTTAACTCTCCCAACAAGCGTAGTCTGCTGTCCCGATACCTAGTGACAAATAAGTATCATATAGTCTTTCTACAGGAGACCCACTGGGCGGGGGGTCCCGGTTCCTCCAGAACTCCTCCAACTATCTAGTCTGTGAGACAGCCTCATTCATAGAAAAAAAGAAAGAAAGGAGTGGCCATCCTAATTCATAGAGAAATTAAATGCGATATTGAATATGTAGAGCGAGACCCCGAAGGTCGCTCCTTAATTTTGTATGCACTCTAAATGGGATCATCTGCACACTGGTATCTATTTATGCACCAAATACCCGACAGCTGCCTTTTTTTTTTTACAGATGCTCCTACAACGAATTGACAAACTTAAGAGGGGACACTTACTAATAGGGGGAGACTTGAACTTAGTATGGGACCCTGTGCTTGATAAAAAAAAATATGGGGACCCATCCGGTAGACTGTAATTTATCCTCACAATCCAATGCATTACGTAAACTGATGTATCAACATAATCTATACGATATATGGAGGTGTCTAGCGCCAACAGAAAAAATATAATTTATGCTTACCTGATAAATTTATTTCTCTTGTAGTGTATCCAGTCCGCGGATCATCCATTACTTGTGGGATATTCTCCTTCCCAACAGGAAGTTGCAAGAGGATCACCCACAGCAGAGCTGCTATATAGCTCCTCCCCTCACTGCCATATCCAGTCATTCGACTGAAACAAGCCGAGAAAGGAGAAACCATAGGGTGCAGTGGTGACTGTAGTTTAATTAAAATTTAGACCCGCCTTAAAAAGACAGGGTGGGCCGTGGACTGGATACACTACAAGAGAAATAAATTTATCAGGTAAGCATAAATTATGTTTTCTCTTGTTAAGTGTATCCAGTCCACGGATCATCCATTACTTGTGGGATACCAATACCAAAGCTAAAGTACACGGATGATGGGAGGGACAAGGCAGGAACTTAAACGGAAGGAACCACTGCCTGTAGAACCTCTCCCCCAAAAACAGCCTCCGAAGAAGAAAAAGTATCAAATTTGTAAAATTTGGAAAAGGTTTGAAACGAAAACCAAGTCGCAGCCTTGCAAATCTGTTCAACAGAAGCCTCATATTTAAAGGCCCAGGTAGAAGCCACAGCTCTAGTAGAATGAGCTGTAATCCTTTCAGGGGGCTGCTGTCCAGCAGTCTCATAGGCTAAACGGATTATACTCCGAAGCCAAAAAGAAAGAGAGGTTGCCGAGGCCTTTTGACCTCTCCTCTGTCCAGAGTAAACGACAAACAGGTTAGATGTTTGACGAAAATCTTTAGTAGCCTGTAAGTAAAACTTCAAGGCACGGACTACATCTAGATTATGAAAAAAATGTTCCTTCTTTGAAGAAGGATTAGGACATAATGATGGAACAACAATCTCTTGATTGATATTCTTGTTAGAAACCACCTTAGGTAAAAAGCCAGGTTTGGTACGCAGGACTACTTTATCTGAATGAAAGATCAGATAAGGAGAATCACAATGTAAGGCAGATAACTCCGAGACTCTTCGATCCGAGGAAATAGCCATCAGAAAAAGAACTTTCCATGATAAGAGTTTGATATCAATAGAATGAAGGGGTTCAAACAGAACCCCTTGAAGAACTTTAAGAACCAAGTTTAAGCTCCATAGAGGAGCAACAGGTTTAAACACAGGCTTAATTCTGACTAAAGCCTGACAAAATGCCTGAAGGTCTGGAACGTCTGCCAGACGCTTGTGTAAAAGAATAGACAGAGCAGAAATCTGTCCCTTTAAAGAACTAGCTGATAATCCTTTGTCCAAACCCTCTTGGAGGAAGGACAATATCCTAGGAATCCTAACCCTACTCCATGAGTAATTCTTGGATTCACACCAATGAAGATATTTACGCCATATCTTGTGGTAAATTTTCCTGGTGACAGGCTTTCGTGCCTGTATTAAAGTATCAATTACTGACTTAGAGAAGCCACGCTTTGATAGGATCAAGCGTTCAATTTCCATGCAGTCAGTCTCAGAGAAAGTAGATTTGGATGATTGAAAGGACCTTGTATTAGTAGGTCTTGACTCAGATGCAGAGTCCATGGTGGAAAGGATGACATGTCCACTAGGTCTGCATACCAGGTCCTGCGTGGCCACGCAGGCTCTATCAATATCACCGATGCTCTCTCCTGTTTGATTTTGGCAATCAGTCGAGGGAGCAGAGGAAACGGTGGAAACACATAAGCCCCCGGATGAAAAGTCTGACGACTTAGAAAATCCGCCTCCCAGTTCTCTACACCTGGGATATGGATCGCTGACAGGTGGCAAGAGTGAGTCTCTGCCCAGCGAATTATCTTGGAGACTTCTGACATCGCTAGGGAACTCCTGGTTCCCCCTTGATGGTTGATGTAAGCCACAGTCGTGATGTTGTCCGACTGAAATCTGATGAACCTCAGTGTCGCTAACTGAGGCCAAGCTAGAAGAGCATTGAATATCGCTCTTAACTCCAGAATATTTATTGGGATGAGTTTCTCCTCCTGAGTCCATGAACCCTGAGCCTTCAGGGAGTTCCAGACTGCACCCCAACCTAGAAGGCTGGCATCTGTTGTCACAATGGTCCAATCTGGTCTGCGAAAGGTCATACCTTTGGACAGATGGACCCAAGATAACCACCAGAGAAGAGAATCTCTGGTTTCCTGATCCAGATTTAGTAGAGGGGACAAATCTGTGTAATCCCCATTCCACTGACTGAGCATGCATAATTGCAGCGGTCTGAGATGCAGGCGTGCAAATGGCACTATGTCCATTGCCGCTACCATTAAGCCGATTACTTCCATGCACTGAGCCACCGTGGGGCGCGGAATGGAGTGAAGAACACGGCAAGCATTTAGAAGTTTTGATAACCTGGACTCCGTCAGGTAAATTTTCATTTCTATAGAATCTATTAGAGTCCCTAGGAAGGAAACCCTTGTGAGAGGAGATAGAGAACTCTTTTCTTCGTTCACTTTCCACCCATGCGACCTCAGAAATGCCAGAACTATCTCTGTATGAGACTTGGCAATTTGAAAGCTTTACGCCTGTATCAGGATGTCGTCTAGGTAAGGAGCCACCGCTATGCCTCGTGGTCTTAGAACCGCTAGAAGTGAGCCCAGAACCTTTTGAAAAAATTCTTGGGGCTGTAGCCAACCCGAATGGAAGAGCTACAAATTGGTAATGCCTGTCTAGAAAGGCAAACCTCAGGAACCGATGATGATCCTTGTGAATCGGAATGTGAAGGTAGGCATCCTTTAAATCCACTGTGGTCATGTACTGACCCTCTTGGATCATGGGTAAAATGGTTCGAATAGTTTCCATCTTGAATGATGGGACTCTGAGGAATTTGTTTAGGATTTTTAGATCCAAAATTGGTCTGAAGGTTCCCTCTTTTTTGGGAACCACAAACAGATTTGAATAAAACCCCTGTCCTTGTTCCGTCCGCGGAACTGGATGGATCACTCCCATTACAAGGAGGTCTTGCACGCAGCTTAGGAATGCCTCTTTCTTTATCTGGTTTGCAGATAATCTTGAAAGGTGAAATCTCCCTTGTGGAGGAGAAGCTTTGAAGTCCAGAAGATATCCCTGAGATATGATCTCCAACGCCCAGGGATCCTGAACATCTCTTGCCCACGCCTGGGCGAAGAGAGAGTGTCTGCCCCCTACTAGATCCGTTGTCGGATAGGGGGCCGCTCCTTCATGCTGTCTTGGAGGCAGCAGCAGGCTTTCTGGCCTGCTTGCCCTTGTTCCAGGACTGGTTAGGTTTCCAGGCCTGCTTGGATTGAGCAAAAGTTCCCTCTTGTTTTGAAGCAGAGGAAGTTGATGCTGCACCTGCCTTGAAATTTCGAAAGGCACGAAAATTAGACTGTTTGGCCCTGTCCTGAGGAAGGGTATGACCCTTACCTCCAGTAATGTCAGCAATAATTTCTTTCAAACCAGGCCCGAATAAGGTCTGCCCCTTGAAAGGAATGTTAAGTAATTTAGACTTTGAAGTCACATCAGCTGACCAGGATTTAAGCCATAGCGCCCTACGCGCCTGGATGGCGAATCCGGAATTCTTAGCCGTTAGTTTAGTCAAATGAACAATGGCATCAGAAACAAATGAGTTAGCTAGCTTAAGTGTTCTAAGCTTAATTTCAGTCAAGGGAGCTGTATGGATGGCCTCTTCCAGGGCCTCAAACCAAAACGCCGCCGCAGCAGTGACAGGCGCAATGCATGCAAGGGGCTGTAAAATAAAACCTTGTTGAATAAACATTTTCTTAAGGTAACCCTCTAATTTTTTATCCATTGGATCTGAAAAAGCACAACTGTCCTCAACCGGGATAGTGGTATGCTTTGCTAAAGTAGAAACTGCTCCCACCACCTTAGGGACTGTCTGCCATAAGTCCCGTGTAGTGGCATCTATTGGAAACATTTTTCTAAATATAGGAGGTGGGGAAAAGGGCACACCGGGTCTATCCCACTCCTTACTAATAATTTCTGTAAGTCTTTTAGGTATTGGAAAAACATCAGTACTCACCGGCACTGCATAGTATTTATCCAGTCTACACAATTTCTCTGGCACTGCAATTGTGTCACAGTCATTCAGAGCAGCTAATACCTCCCCAAGCAATACATGGAGGTTCTCAAGCTTAAATTTAAAATTAGAAATCTCTGAATCAGGTCCCCCCGATTCAGAGACGTCACCCACAGACTGAAGCTCTCCGTCCTCAGGTTCTGCATATTGTGACGCAGTATCAGACATGGCTCTTACAGCATCTACGCGCTCTGTATCTCCTCTAACCCCAGAGCTATCGCGCTTGCCTCTCAATTCAGGCAATCTGGCTAATACCTCTGACAGGGTATTATTCATGATTGCAGCCATGTCCTGCAAAGTAATCGCTATGGGCGTCCCTGATGTACTTGGCGCCATATTAGCGTGCGTCCCTTGAGCGGGAGGCGAAGGGTCCGACACATGGGGAGAGTTAGTCGGCATAACTTCCCCCTCGACAGACCCCTCTGGTGACAATTCTTTTATAGATAAAGACTGATCTTTACTGTTTAAGGTGAAATCAATACATTTAGTACACATTCTCCTATGGGGCTCCACCATGGCTTTTAAACATAATGAACAAGTAGTTTCCTCTGTGTCAGACATGTTTATACAGACTAGCAATGAGACTAGCAAGCTTGGAAAACACTTTAAACCAAGTTAACAAGCAATATAAAAAACGTTACTGTGCCTTTAAGAGAAACAAATTTTGACAAAATTTGAAATAACAGTGAAAAAAGGCAGTTACACTAACGAAATTTTTACAGTGTATGTAACAAGTTAGCAGAGCATTGCACCCACTTGCAAATGGATGATTAACCCCTTAATACCAAAAACGGAATAATAAATGACAAAAACGTTTTTAAACACAGTCACAACAACTGCCACAGGTCTACTGTGGTTGTTACCCTCCTCAAACACGACTTTTGAAGCCTTTTAAGCACTTCAGAGATGTCCTGTATCATGCAGAAGGAAGCTGAGTGTCTCTGTCTGTAATTTTAGCTGCGCAGAAAAGCGCTAAAATAGGCCCCTCCCACTCATATTACAACAGTGGAAAGCCTCAGGAAACTGTTTCTAGGCAAAAATCAGCCAGCCATGTGGAAAAAAACTAGGCCCCAATAAGTTTTGTCACCAAACATATATAAAAACGATTAACATGCCAGTAAACGTTTTATATTACACTTTTATAAAAGTATGTATCTCTATTAATAAGCCTGATACCAGTCGCTATTAAATCACTGCATTTAGGCTTAACTTACATTAATCCGGTATCAGCAGCATTTTTCTAGCAAATTCCATCCCTAGAAATATGTTAACTGCACATACCTTATTGCAGGAAAACCTGCACGCCATTCCCCCTCTGAAGTTACCTCACTCCTCAGAATATGTGAGAACGGCAGTGGATCTTAGTTACTTCTGCTAAGATCATAGAAATCACAGGCAGATTCTTCTTCTAATGCTGCCTGAGATGAAACAGTGCACTCCGGTACCATTTAAAAATAACAAACTTTTGATTGAAGTTAAAAAACTAACTATAATACACCACTCTCCTCTTACTACCTCCATCTTTGTTGAGAGTTGCAAGAGAATGACTGGATATGGCAGTTAGGGGATGAGCTATATAGCAGCTCTGCTGTGGGTGATCCTCTTGCAACTTCCTGTTGGGAAGGAGAATATCCCACAAGTAATGGATGATCCGTGGACTGGATACACTTAACAAGAGAAAGACTATACACATTACTCTAAACCTCAAAGCTCATATGCACGTATTGATTACCTACTTTGCGATTCTTGGACTCTGGACAGATTTAACACCCCAGTATTAAAATATGCTCTTGGTCAGTGCTAACCTCTCCTTATTACATCCCTCTCACAGTCAACCTCCCTGGAGACTACCTGACCATTGCCTCTCAGACATAGAAATACTGGAACGCACTAAAGTAATTCAGGAATACATTGAGTTCAATGACACAGGAAATACTAGCTTAGAGATGGTCTGGGCGGCATTTAAAGCCCATCTCAGGGGGCACTTCATGAAAAAAACTGCAAGAATGAGAGCCCAAAACAAATACCTACTAGCTAAACTTAATGGAGCACTCCGTGGATTAGAACTAACAAAAATGATCCCAGACTGCTCAATTGATAGGAAACATATGAGAGGAAATCAACAGACGAGAAACTGCAAGACTACAGGAGAATCTCCACAAACTTAAGCAGTTATACTATTATAAAGGGAACAAATCGGACAGACTTCTAGCATATAAGCTTAGAAAGAAAACTCAGCAAAGCCGAATCCCAATGATAGAAATAAATACAGGAGTAGTACACTCCCCAAAAGCAATAGGACAGGCATTTGATGAATATTATACATCTTTATATAGGTTTAGAGGACAGCCCTGTAACCACTCAGACCAATAGCGCCACTATCAAACAGTTTCTACAGACTCTCCACCTTTCCACTTTGACTAAAAAGACTCAGTAGCAGGCTTGAATAGTCCGTTTTCAATAGAAGAAGTCAAATCTGCCATAGCAACTTTGAAGCCCCATAAAGCCCCAGACTTGGATGGCTTTACAGCAGCATTTTACCAAACATTTGCTACACTACTGACCCCATTATTACTCAGACTATACAAAAAATGGCAGGTTTTTAAGCAAATTTTTAGAGGCAAGCATACTTACCATCCCTAAAGAAAACAAAGACCCAACACTTTGTGCAAGCTACAGACCAATCTCGCTTATTAACGTTGACGTTACGATTTATGATGAAAATGTTAGCCACTAGATTGGGGAAACATTTACCATCCATCGGCTACCTTGATCAGGTGGGATTTGTGATGGGAAGGAAGGGCACTGTAAACACTCGTAGACTACTGAAAATCTATATGGAAGCTGCAGACATGGGACTCTCCCTGCTCACCCTGTCACTAGACGCTGAAAAAGCGTATGACAGGGTGAGATGGGAATATATGTTTGAAACCCTGAAGATATTTGGCATCCCTGATTCCTTTAGCACAGCCATTAGAGCTCTCTATGCAACCCCAACAGCAGTGGTTAGGGGCCTGGGATTTAGCTCCCCAAAGTTTTCAATCAAAAAATGCACAAGGCAGGGTTGCCCTCTCTCCCCTCTATTGTTCGCCATTGCCATAGAACCTGTCACGGATACCAGACAGCTAAGGATACCCCCAACCCCCACTACAAACTCACCCCTGTTGTTTATCAGTGGTTTTGGGCTCCTCAGAGCAACCACCATCTCTGAAAGCTTTTGGTTGCATGGTTTTGTGTTCCAAACTTGTTTAGAAAAGAGCTTGTGCATGACCAGGAAAACCCTCCTAGACTTTCCGGGCTCCTGGAACTCCCGGTCGGCCGCCTCACAACGGACACCCGCTTAACCCCTCTCAGGCTGTCCTTTCCTGCAACTCCCGGTCGGCCATAGGACAGCAGGACACCCGCTAACTTTACCCCTCGTCCCTCCAGCAACCATGTGCCCCAGAGCTCCGCTCTTATGGGGATTAGTAGCCCCTAGGGAGGACAAGAGGTGGACAAATTACCGGAGGGGAGCTCTTTTGGGAACCGGGGGTTTTGGACACCCCTAACCCCATAACTTCAACGGACTGTAACTCCGATCCCCTGTAACGAATCATGCTGATTTTTGGACTGTGAAATCTGGGGGCCGAGAGCTTTTAAATGACACCCTGGAAGTGCCGCCGCTCCACCGGGATCACCCCAAATCCGCCACCCCTATGTATTGAGATTATGTAGGACTGTGGCTCCTATGGAGGCGCCGGTCAGTCTGGAAGGGCGGAAATGGCGGGAAAATAGTGGGATTGTCCTTTGTGTTATCAAGATGAGCTGTGTGTATAAAAGGAGTGTATGTTTTACAATAAAATCAGTTCTTAATTTACCTGAAGGCTAGTCTGTCTAGTTATTTGGGTGAGCTCCAGATAAAATCCCTTTCCTGGGCTACATAGAAATCCCTTTCCTGGGCTACATAGCAGCCTGTTCCAAGCAAAGGAAGGACTCTCTGGCAGAGCTACTCAGTCGGGGTAGCTGGAGTCTGCCACAGGGTGGGACCCTGAGTACTGGTGCTGTCGGGCATCAGGGGTGGCTACAGGCTGTGGTCACTTGCCAGCTACATAGCTGCAGTCGGCACGGAGGAAACAGAACCCGTTTGGCGGAGCTACCCAGTCGGGTAGCCGGGGAATCAGTCACAGAACCCCAAGCAGAGGTAATTAGGCAAAACAGAGAAATTCAGGGCATCCAATTACATGACACTGTACAGAGGTTAGCAGATGACCTGACAATTATTATTACTGACCCATTGATTTCGCTACCACCATTAATGTCCCTGATGGAGACTTTTGGTAAAATCTCATATCATAAGGTTAATGTAACCAAAACAGAAGCGTACTCAAACATAGCACCGGCGGAACAATGCGAGATTTAGAGATCTTACTCCTTTAAGTGGTCTACCAGAGGGATTCGCCACTTAGGAGTCTTCCTTTGGTATAATAAAACAATCACCATCATCGACAACTATCAGGCTATGCTAAAGAAAGTAGGTAACATTCTAAGGTCTAAACAGTATGATGAAGTTTCTTGGATGGGACGGATGGGAGCCCTAAAGATGATGATACTTCCTAAGATCACATACCGATCATAGTGCCAGCAACCCATCTTTGCAAGTTCCAGACATTATTTAACACCTATGTCTGGAATAATAAAATACACTGAGTGGCAGCGAACATTCTGCAATCTCCTTTGGAGAGGGGAGGCATAGGACTCCAAAATGTGAGATTATATCATAAGGCCGCAATGATAACACACATTTCGACATGGGGACCAGATCTTCCACCTACCAGATGGAGGGAGCTTGAACAAGCATCCTTGCCAGCATATATAGAACTTCCAGACCTTCTATGGTTACCCCCACATCAGGCGAATAAAGTAACTATATCCAATCAGATAGTAAAAGGGTGTCAATTAGCTTGGTTCAGACCCGTCACAACTCACTTATTGCCCCCCACCCCTCTCCAATACACTCTATTACGGGATTAATGCAGGGACTACCTGACACTCATGTACGCAGCTGGAAACAAATCGAGGTCACTCACCTTGAGACTTCTATACGAATAACTTCCTAACACACCTTGAAATGCTAACCACACTGACGATACCCCCCATAATGAGATTTGAACTTCTACGGTTGAGATCATTAATGAAATCTTGGGGCTTTCTGATGGACAGGCTGCGTGACTTGACCCCCTGGGAGAGTAGATGGGTGATAGGTCTCCAGCTGTACAAACCTCTCTCCACCCATTACAGATGTCTCTTAAGAAATCCTACCCTCCGCAAAACAAGACATATGGAGGCCTGGGAGACGGAACTTAAACAGACATATATACAACATAAGACTGGACGAGGGCCATCTGCTCAACTAAATCAACAATGCATTGTGTGACGCTATACAAACTGTATTTCAAGTTATTCACTAGATGGCACCTGGTCCCAACTAAATTAAAAAAACTTTATCCTGACTATTCTCCCAGATGCTGGAGAGCTGGGAACCCTCCTCCACATATGGTGGTCATGCCCCAAACTCAGGACATATTGGGCTAGGGTTAGGAGCGGATGTTCCTCTCCCGGCTCAGGCCTTACTCCATCTAGGCTTTAGATATATACTCCTGTATATCCTAATCTCAGCTAAAATGCGAATAGCAAGCAATTGGAAGAAACCCAATCCCCCCCTAGATGGCAGGGAGTGGTAGACTGTATCAATTACGTAAAAAACATGGAAGATTATGTCTACAGAACTAGAAAGCAGACAGCTGCCTATTGCCTGATATGGGGACACTGGGAGATTCTTCTACTAAATAAAAACATAGCACTAACTTAAAAACACCCAGGCACCTCTGTATTTACTAGGAATAATTACCTTATCCAACTACAAAAAAATATACTTGGGGGGAAAAAAAAAGTTCTAAGACTGGGCATTGCAAGGCCAAAGTATAGGATCAGCCTTTTAATGCCTTGGTTGAAATAGTGTACATCAGGTAACAAGACAAAGTGGTGTTAGCAGAGAATGAAAGGCCCCCACATCTCAACTCTGAGAAAGCTAAGCTGGGATAAATCCTGTTTGCAGGAATTCCAAAATGTGACAAATGGTAATACCATCCCATGGCCGGTATGGTGACACCCATGGGGGAAAAAGCCCAGTTCCTATAACAGGATGCCGAAATGTAAGGCTTGGTAGCATGGCAAAGGGTTAAAACAATCTATGCAAAGCAATATCTTCAGCAACAGACCACTCTACAGCAGTGATTTTCAACCTTTTTTTTTTTTCGTGGCAAACTTTTTTTTTATATTTTTTCCTGTGGCACACCACCATCCCAAAATTTTACAAAATCACACATTGTAGCCTAATACAGCATATACAGTATATATATATATATATATATATATATATATATATATATTGTTGCGGCGTGTAGAGCCGGCACTAGACACGTGTTGTGGTGGGTGGGGGTCCTTCCAAGTGTGAACACGGGTTGGGGAAGCAAGCTGCCGCTGCGCTATTACCCTCAGTCATCATCTCACTCAAAATAAATAAATGGCCCAGAATAAAAAACAAGCAAAATTTTAAAAATGTCACACTGCTGTCAGTCTGCCGCGGCACACCTGAGGATCTCTCACGGCACACTAGTGTGCCACGGCACACTGGTGGAAAAACACTGCTCTACAGGATAGAATCCTGGTTGAATGGAACAATCCTATTTCCAAATGTCCACACATGACATATATATGTTAGAGACGGCTTAAATTACAGCATTTTATAAAGTAAATATACTCATTTAACAGTACTGTACAGTCGTATGAAACAGAATCTGTATGAGGTTATATAATAAGTGTTCCCAGTTCATGGCTTTTCTTTCTATCATTTAGTTAAAAAAGAAAACTTATGCTTACCTGATAAATTTGTTTCTTTTTAGACACGAGTCCAAGGATCATCATCCTTACTTGTGGGATATCACCTCCTGCTCAGCAGGAGGCAAAGAGCACCACAGCAGAGCTGTTAAATAGCTCCTCCCTTCCCTCCCACTCCAGTCATTCTCTTTGCCTACATTAGTGATAGGAAGAGGTAAAGTGAGGTGTTAGATTAGATTCTTCAATCAAGAGTTTATTATTTTTAAAATAGTACAAGATTGTGCTGCTTTGTGCGAAATCGAATAAATTGGACTGATATTTCGAAGTTCCTAGAAGTTTTTCCAATTCTTAAGCGAGCTTTGGAGATTGTTTCTAAGGAATGGGAGAGACCAGGTATTCCCTTCTCTCTTTCTCCTATTTTCAAAAAGATGTTTCTTATAGCTGAAACTGTCAAGGAAACTTGGCAATCGGTTCCTAAGGTGGAAGGGGGTATCTCCACCTTAGCCAAGCGAACTACTATTCCTATTGAGGATAGTTGTGCCTTTAAAGACCCCATGGACAAGAAGTTGGAGGGTCTACTTAAAAAGATTTATGTTCACCAGGGTCTGATATTGCAGCCGGCTGCGTGCATTGCTACTGTCACTAGTGTGGCAGCTTATTGGTTTGATGCTCTGTCCGAGTCTCTTAAGTCTGAGACTTCTTTAGAGGAGATTCAAGATAGGATTAAAGCTCTGAAGTTAGCCAATGCTTTTATTACTGATGCGTCTCTGCAAATTACTAAATGTCCAGCTAAGAGTTCAGGGTTCTCTATCCTAGCCCGCAGAGCCTTATTGGTTAAAACCTTGGTCTGTGGACGTGTCATCCAAGTCTAAGCTTCTAGCAATTCCTTACAAGGGAAAGACCTTGTTTGGACCTGGCCTGAAGGAAATTATCTCTGATATCACAGGAGGTAAGGGTCATCTCCTTCCTCAGGATAAGAGAAGTAAACAAATAGGACGACAAAATAATTTTCGTTCCTTTCGAAATTTCAAGGGCAATTTGGTCGTAGTCCATGCTTTAAAATTTTACTTACAAGCGACTAAGGACTTTCGTCAATCGTCTTCTCTGTTTGTCATTTTCTCTGGAAAACGTAAGGGTCAGAAAGCTACGGCTACTTCTCTTTCTTTTTGGCTGAAGAGTATCATCCGTTTAGCATATGAGACTGCTGGACAGCAGCCTCCTGAAAGAGTTTTGGCTCATTCCACTAGGGCTGTTGCTTCCTCATGGGCATTTAAAAATGATGCTTCTGTTGAACAGATTTGCAAAGCTGCAACTTGGTCGTCTCTTCACACTTTTTAAAATTTTTATAAATTTGATACTTTTGCCTCGGCTGAGGCTGCTTTTGGGAGAAAGGTTCTTCAAGCAGTGGTGCCTTCAGTTTAGGTTTCCTGTCTTGTCCCTCCTTTATCATCCGTGTACTCTAGCTTTGGTATTGTATCCCACAAGTAAGGATGATGATCTGTGGACTCATCGTGTCTTTAAAAAGAAAAGAAAATGTATGCTTACCTGATAAATTTGTTTCTTTTTAGACATGATGAGTTCACGGCCCGCCCTGTTCTTTTAGACAGGTTGTTTTTTTATTATGAACTTCAGACACCTCTGCACCTTGGCTTTTCCTTTCTCTTCCTAACTTCGGTCGAATGACTGGAGTGGGAGGGAAGGGAGGAGCTATTTAACAGCTCTGCTGTCCAGCAGGTTTAAGAGGTCCTCTCCCTCCCATAGCCCTGTGGAAAATGATGAAGCCTGAGTTAACTTTGCTTAGGCTATCAGGAGTAGGGCAGCATAAATGTATGGGTGACGCAGTGAGAATTATGTCCCACCAGTTCCCATTGCTTTAAAGCCACCAAAAGCTCTACTGAAAAGACTGATCTGGACTATGGCTACACCCTAGCACAAAGCAGCACAATCTTGTACTACTTTAAAAATAATAAACTCTTGATTGAAGAATCTTTTCTAACACCTCACTTTACCGCTTCCTATCACTAACGTAGGCAAAGAGAATGACTGGAGTGGGAGGGAAGGGAGGAGCTATTTAACAGCTCTGCTGTGGTGCTCTTTGCCACCTCCTGCTGACCAGGAGGTGATATCCCACAAGTAAGGATGATGATCCATGGACTCATCGTGTCTTTAAAAAGAAATAGCACAAACTGATCACTTAGAACAGGGAGAAGATTTTAAAATACCTTTGTAAACCTTTAGTGAGCATACTATATTGTAAGTCAGGTGGCTAATATAAACAGATTAAAGCCGCTCTTTTCCTGTTCTAATCAATCATTTATCTCTGTTCTTGCCACTCTTATCCCCAGTACCTGTCTGAGCCAGCTGGGGCAGGAGCTGCTCTCCATATTCTCAGTCATATTGAAAGGGACAGTTTCTGGCTCCGTCTCCATTGTGCCTTGGAATCCCCCGTTGGGATCAGAGGTCAGGGACTCCCGCTCGCTATCTCCTCCTCCCACAGAGCCCCCCGATGAACAGCTCTGAGCAACTTTAAGAGAAATTGATTAACATCTAGCACTAATTTACAAGCTTTGGATGGGTATATTAGTAAAGGAAGCCACAAGAATAGCAAAGATACACCACAGCAACCTCATCCTCGTGCGTTCAGCAATTAGTTCTCCGACCCCAGCCTATTACTCTCCTGAACCTGTCAACTTACGTGTTCCAATGGAAAGGCCACTACTGTTTGATCGGATGGTTTTGGAGTTTAGAACTTTCTCTGTGAAAACAAACCAGATTACAGATTGACAGGGAAATGTATGATAAAACCAGTTATATAATATATTCTGTTTCAGAAAAACCGCTGCCCTAATCACCTAGCATAATACAAAAATAAGCCAAGCCACTTACCCACAATCAAGATGGTGTGCCAACCACGACAGGATAAATCTGTTACATGGTGCAAAGATCCAAATATTGGACGAGGCCATGAAGTGCAGATATCAGATCCCTGAGGACGCTCATTTGGAGTCATAGCTAGTCGCCCATTTCCACCATTTCCCCAAGCAAATATGTGATTATCTGAAGATAGAACAGCACCATATTTAATACCACAGACTGCACAATAATTAATGCCATTGTCCTCAATTTACACACAATGGCCCTGATATTCAAAACCTCTCAGATGAGATGATCTAAAATGATCCTCCAGCACTGCAAGATCCGAAAAGGCAGATTTTTTTTATCAAAAGGTGCGTACCCTGCATTTCAGATCTCATTACTTTTGTACATATTGATCTGGTCATTTCTTAGAATAAGACTTTACTTATCTTATACCTGTCTGTGAACCAAAGACCAATGGAAAATGTTATTACTTAACTATCCTGCACCCCACTGGGAGTATAATTTCTTCTGCTGGCTGTGTTTACATAGTTTCTCAATAGCCTATACCTAAGTATAGAACCCTTCAGTATAGGTGGAAATACCACAGGCTAAATAAGCTATTTCAAATACCGAAACAAGGGTAAAGGAGCTACTTGTAAACAATTTAATACATTCCAGCAGGTAAAATGAATCATTGGGAACAAATTAAAACTCTATAATACTGAAATAACCCATCTAAAGTGTAAAGAAATCTAAAATACAAAGCACAAAGTGTAACCAAACTCTCATATCAAGCAGTGTTATATTGCACTGGGCTTGTTGCTCCTTCATTTATAGAAACGAGAGAGATCTTGCAGTGCTGGAGAGTTCCGCCTTTTTTCTTTTGAATATTCAGTAAGTTCAGCCCCTGTGAAGTCTGAACTGAGATTTATCGCCAAGCCAGAGAACCTTTGAATATCAGGGCCATATGGAGAGTTTCCCACTCTGGTGCTAATGACGGCTCACCTTGAGGGAGATCTGAGGGCTCCCACCCGCTCCTACCCCGGCGATCGGGTCTGCATAGTGACGTGATGCGCGATGACGTCACCGTGCAACTTTATTTATACTTAACATTGTTAAGTATAGGAGCAGGGGGCATGCTGCTTAGTATCTCAGGCATCTAAGCAGCTACAGACCCCCAAGACCCACTGTTGGAAAGGTAATCGCCTAAACCTTTCCAACAGTGTAAGTATTGGGGATCTGGGAAAAAAAGAAAAAAAAACCTTAAAAAATCTTAGCACCCAGGTGGGAAAGTGCTTAGCACTTAAAGGATTTAAGCACATTTGTCATGTTATAAATATAAAAGGAAATTTATGCTTACCTGATAAATTTCTTTTTCGATACAATGAGTCCACGGATTTCATCCTTACTTGTGGGATATCGCCTCCTGGTCAACAGGAGGAGGCAAAGAGCACCACAGCAGAGCTGTATAAATAGCTCCTCCCTTCCCTCCCAACCCAGTCATTCGACCGAAGTTAAGAAGAGAAAGGAAAAGCCAAGGTGCAGAGGTGTCTGAAGTTTAACAAAAATATAATAACCTTTCTCAATAGAACAGGGCGGGCCGTGGACTCATCGTATCAAAAAATAAATAAATTTATCAGGTAAGCATAAATTTCCTTTTTTTTTTTAAGATATGATGAGTCCACGGATTTCATCCTTACTTGTGGGATACAATACCAAAGCTATAGTACACGGATCAAAGGGTAGGGACAAGACAGGGAACCTAAACGGAAGGTACCACTGCTTGAAGAACTTTCCTACCAAAAACAGCCTCAGATGAGGCAAAGGTATCGAATTTGTAAAATTTGGAAAAAGTGTGAAGAGACGACCAGGTTGCAGCTTTGCAAATCTGTTCAACAGAAGCATCATTTTTGAATGCCCATGAGGAAGCCACAGCCCTAGTGGAATGAGCCGTAATTCGTTCAGGAGGCTGCTGTCCAGCAGTCTCAATGGTAAAGCGGATGATACTCTTCAGCCAAAAAGAAAGGAGAGAGGTAGCCGCAGCTTTCTGACCCCTACGTTTCCCAGAAAAAACAACAAATAATGAAGACGATTGGCGAAAATCCTTAGTCGCCTGTAAGTAGAACTTCAAAGCACGGACCACGTCCAAGTTGTGTAACAGACGCTTCTTCTTAGAAGAAGGATTAGGACACAATGAAGGAACAACAATTTCCTGATTAATATTTTTTATTTGAAACAACCTTAGGAAGAAAACCAGGTTTAGTTCGTAACACCACCTTATCTGAATGGAAAATAAGATAAGGAGAATCACATTGTAATGCCGAAAGCTCAGATACTCTTCGAGCAAAAGAAATAGCAACCAAAAATAAAACTTTCCAAGATAACTTAATATCTATGGAATGCATAGGTTCAAACGGAACCCCTTGAAGAACTCTAAGAACTAAATTCAAACTCCAAGGAGGAGCAATTGGTCTAAATGCAGGCCTGATTCTAGTCAGAGCCTGACAAAAAGATTGTACATCTGAGACATCTGCCAGACGCTTGTGTAACAAAATAGATAAAGCAGAAATCTGTCCTTTTAAAGAACTTGCTGACAACCCCTTCTCCAATCCTACTTGGAGAAAAGACAAAATCCTTCATGAGTAGCCCTTGGATTCACACCAATAAAGATATTTACACCATATCTTATGGTAAATTCTTCTAGTAACAGACTTACGAGCCTGAATCAAGGTATCTATGACCGAATCAGAAAAACCACGCTGAGACAAAATTAAGCGTTCAATCTCCAAGTAGTTAGCTGCAGAGAAACTAGATTCGGATGATGGAAGGGGCCCTGAATGAGAAGGTCTTTCCTCAATGGGAGCTTCCACGGTGGCAGAGAGGACATGTCCACCAGATCGGCATACCAAGTCCTGCGAGGCCACGCAGGGGCGATGAGGATCACCGATGCCCTCTCCTGTTTGACTCAAGCAAACACCCGGGGAAGGAGAGCAAATGGGGGGAACACATAAGCAAGGCTGAAATACCATGGTACTGCCAAGGCATCTATCAGCTCGGCCTGGGGATCCCTGGATCTGGACCCGTATCTCGTAAGCTTGGCATTCCGACGAGATGCCATGAGATCCAACTCCCAAACAATTACCCCTACACTGGAGTCTTGCTCCGGAACTAGGGTCCCCAGCGTCCAGCCCAGTGTCTACCTGCGCTCTCACAATAAAGAGTATAGTGTCCAATTGTGTCCTCCTTGTTCTGATCTGTCCCCACCGCATATTCCCTTGTAAACAATAGAGATGCCCCGAGGTGTAACAAACTAAGGGAGTCAGAGAAATAAAATCTTCAGCAGCTTCTGAGTTAGTGCTGTCCCAGAAATTAAAAGCTGCACATACCTTGGTGCTGATCGACAGCATGAACGGTCCCACAGTTATCAAGAAGTCTTCTTTCCTTCCTGCCGTTCTGTGGAGACATATAGGGTCTTAGTTAGTAATTGCTAAGACCATCATGAGAAGGGCAGCACACAGTATGGGAGGCGCAGTTAAAAATTAATCCCACCAGTTCCCAATGCTTTAATGCCACCTGTAGCTCTGCTATCAAGAGGCTGACAAGGAATACGGCTAAACCCTGTAATAAAATAGTACTCACTGGCACCATTTTAAAAATAAAAAACTCTTGATTGAAGAATCTAAACCAACAACTCTCTTTACCTCTTCCTATTACTAACACAGGCAAAGAGAATGACTGGGGTGGGAGGGAAGAGAGGAGCTATTTATACAGCTCTGCTGTGGTGCTCTTTGCCTCCTCCTGTTGACCAGGAGGCGTAATCCCACAAGTAAGGATGAAATCCGTGGACTCATTGTATCTTGAAAAAGAAATGCTTTATTACAATATGCTTTAAATAGGAGCAGCTTTCTTTGTTGTTATGTTCACTTATAAAGGGTGCGCCTAAGCTCCTGGCTCATCCCTTACTCACCGTCAGTAGCTGCAATGGTAAATTCATCACCACAGGATACCCGGATGACCTGCTTGCCCCCCAGAGGCCCCCCAAGAAGATTGATGCCAAAATGCTTCCGGTAGTCTCCAACTCCTAGCTGTCCGCACTTATTAGAGCCGAAAGTCAAAAGCCGTCCCCGCTCTGTAAGGGTCAAAAAGAACAAATGAGATGATGATACTGCTGAGGAGCAGGACACTCGCCTTTGCGCTTCTCACCGTCAATAGCTGCTGTGTGCGTCCGACCTGGAGAGATGCTGCGGATCTTATAGAATGATAGCTGCTTGGCAAGCGTCAGGGATGTGGTGTACGGGACCTCATGAAATGTCTGTGGGGAGGGGAGAAGCGGTTGGTCATCTTGCATGGACCCTCACCCACAGTTTGCAGAATGACAGACTCACCTCGTGGTTAATAATCCCTGCTGTGTACTGGTTCAGACCTAGTTTGTTATGTTCATTCAGACCACAGGCCAAAACTTTGCCAGACTGTGTAAGAAGGAAACTCCCATCTGACCCACAGCAAACATTGACAATGCAGAGACCATGCCGAACTTCCACCTGTCACAACACAATATATAGTTTAGACAATTGGACATTAAAACATGTTGGGGGCATGGACTGCAAATCCCACCCCTTTAATCCTTTATAGCTATCTAACTTCCCTAGCTTATTCATCATAGGATGACAGAATTAGGGTCTAGATATAGAGGTTTTTGTTTTAATTTTGCATTATCTTGGCCTAACCAAAGCCAATACTTACCTGGTGAGATGAATACAAAACAGTAAAATATAACACAATACGGTGGGTGAAAGAAAAGAAAGAAACAGACACTCAAATCCAAAAAAACATAATTTATGCTTACCTGATAAATGTATTTCTCTTGTAGTGTAGTCAGTCCACGGGTCATCCATTACTTATGGAATATATCTCTTCCCTAACAGGAAGTTGCAAGAGGATCACCCAAGCAGAGCTGCTATATAGCTCCTCCCCTCACATGTCATATCCAGTCATTCGACCAAAACCAGACGAGAAAGGAGAAACCATAGGGTGCAGTGGTGACTGGAGTTTAATTAAAATTTAGATCTGCCTTAAAGACAGGGCGGGCCGTGGACTGACTACACTACAAGAGAAATAAATTTATCAGGTAAGCATAAATTATGTTTTCTCTTGTTAAGTGTAGTCAGTCCACGGGTCATCCATTACTTATGGGATACCAATACCAAAGCTAAAGTACACGGATGATGGGAGGGACAAGGCAGGAACTTAAACGGAAGGAACCACTGCCTGTAGAACCTTTCTCCCAAAAACAGCCTCCAAAGAAGCAAAAGTGTCAAATTTGTAAAATTTTGAAAAAGTGTGAAGTGAAGACCAAGTTGCAGCCTTGCAAATCTGTTCAACAGAGGCCTCATTTTTAAAGGCCCAGGTGGAAGCCACAGCTCTAGTAGAATGAGCTGTAATCCTTTCAGGAGGCTGCTGTCCAGCAGTCTCATAGGCTAAACGTATTATGCTACGAAGCTAAAAAGAGAGAGAGGTAGCCGAAGCCTTTTGACCTCTCCTCTGTCCAGAGTAAACGACAAACAGGGAAGAAGTTTGACGAAAATCTTTAGTTGCCTGCAAATAGAACTTCAGGGCACGGACTACGTCCAGATTATGCAAAAGTCGTTCCTTCTTTGAAGAAGGGTTAGGACACAATGATGGAACAACAATCTCTTGATTGATATTCCTGTTAGTAACTACCTTAGGTAAGAACCCAGGTTTAGTACACAGAACTACCTTGTCTGAATGAAAAATCAGATAAGGAGAATCACAATGTAAGGCAGATAACTCAGAGACTCTTCGAGCCGAGGAAATAGCCATCAAAAACAGAACTTTCCAGGATAACAGCTTGATATCAATGGAATGAAGCGGTTCAAATGGAACGCCTTGAAGAACGTTAAGAACTAAGTTTAAGCTCCACGGCAGAGCAACAGTCTTAAACACAGGCTTAATCCTAGCTAAAGCCTGACAAAAAGCCTGAACGTCTGGAACTTCTGCCAGACGTTTGTGTAGAAGAATAGACAGAGCAGAAATCTGTCCCTTTAACGAACTAGCAGATAAGCCCTTTTCTAAACCCTCTTGTAGATAAGACAATATCCTAGGAATCCTAACCTTACTCCATGAGTAACTCTTGGATTCGCACCAATATAAATATTTACGCCATATCTTATGGTAAATTCTTCTGGTAACAGGTTTCCTAGCCTGTATTAAGGTATCAATAACCGACTCCGAGAAGCCACGCTTTGATAGAATCAAGCGTTCAATCTCCATGCAGTCAGCCTCAGAGAAATTAGATTTGGATGTTTGAAAAGGACCCTGAATTAGAAGGTCCCGTCTCAGAGGCAGAGACCATGGTGGACAGGACGACATGTCCACTAGGTCTGCATACCAGGTCCTGCGTGGCCACGCAGGCGCTATCAGAATCACCGAAGCTCTCTCCTGTTTGATCTTGGCAATCAATCGGTGGAAACACATAAGCCATGTTGAAGACCCAAGGGGCTGTCAGAGCATCTATCAGCACCGCTCCCGGGTCCCTGGACCTGGATCCGTAACAAGGAAGCTTGGCGTTCTGGCGAGACGCCATGAGATCCAGATCTGGTTTTCCCCAACGATGAATCAGTTGAGCGAAGACCTCCGGATGAAGTTCCCACTCCCCCGGATGAAAAGTCTGGCGACTTAGAAAATCCGCCTCCCAGTTCTCCACGCCTGGGATGTAAATCGCTGACAGGTGGCAAGAGTGAGACTCTGCCCAGCGAATTATCTTTGAGACTTCCAACATCGCTAGGGAACTTCTGGTTCCCCCTTGATGGTTGATGTAAGCCACAGTCGTGATGTTGTCCGACTGAAATCTGATGAACCTCAGAGTTGCTAACTGAGGCCAAGCTAGAAGAGCATTGAATATTGCTCTTAACTCCAGAATATTTATTGGAAGGAGTTTCTCCTCCTGAGTCCATAACCCCTGAGCCTTCAGGGATTTCCAGACTGCGCCCCAACCTAGAAGGCTGGCGTCTGTCGTTACAATCGTCCAATCTGGCCTGCGAAAGGTCATCCCCTTGGACAGATGGGGCCGAGAAAGCCACCATAGAAGAGAATCTCTGGTCTCTTGATCCAGATTTAGCAGGGGGGACAAATCTGAGTAATCCCCATTCCACTGACTTAGCATGCACCATTGCAGCGGTCTGAGATGCAGGCGCGCAAATGGTACTATGTCCATTGCCGCTACCATTAAGCCGATTACTTCCATGCACTGAGCTACTGACGGGTGCGGAATGGAATGAAGGACACGGCAAGCATTTAGAAGTTTTGATAACCTGGCCTCCGTCAGGTAAATTTTCATCTCTACAGAATCTATAAGAGTCCCTAGGAAGGGAACCCTTGTAAGTGGTAATAGAGAACTCTTTCCCACGTTCACCTTCCACCCATGCGACCTCAGAAATGCCAGAACTATCTCTGTATGAGATTTGGCAGTTTGAAAACTTGACGCTTGTATCAGAATGTCGTCTAGGTACGGAGTCACCGATATGCCTCGCGGTCTTAGTACCGCCAGAAGTGAGCTCAGAACCTTTGTAAAGATTCTTGGAGCCGTAGCTAACAGCTACAAACTGGTAATGCCTGTCTAGGAAGGCAAATCTTAGGTACCGATAATGATCCTTGTGAATCGGTATGTGAAGGTAGGCATCCTTTAAGTCCACTGTGGTCATGTACTGACCCTCTTGGATCATGGGAAGGATGGTTCGAATAGTTTCCATTTTGAATGATGGAACTCTTAGGAATTTGTTTAGGATTTTTAAGTCCAAGATTGGTCTGAAGGTTCCCTCTTTCTTGGGAACCACAAATAGATTTGAATAGAATCCTTGCCCGTGTTCCGTCCGCGGAACTGGGTGGATCACCCCCATTAGTAAGAGGTCTTGTACACAGCGTAGAAACGCCTCTTTCTTTATTTGGTTTGCTGATAACCTTGAAAGATGAAACCTCCCTTGTGGAGGAGAAGTTTTGAAGTCCAGGAGATATCCCTGAGATATGATCTCCAACGCCCAGGGATCCTGGACATCTCTTGCCCAAGCCTGGGCGAAGAGAGAAAGTCTGCCCCCCACTAGATCAGTTTCCGGATAGGGGGCCCTCTCTTCATGCTGTCTTAGGGGCAGCAGCAGGTTTCTTGGCCTGCTTGCCCTTGTTCCAGGACTGGTTAGCTTTCCAGCCCTGTCTGTAACAAGCAACAGCTCCTTCCTGTTTTGGAGCGGAGGAAGTTGATGCTGCTCCTTCCTTGAAGTTACGAAAGGCACGAAAATTAGACTGTTTGGCCTTTGATTTGGCCCTGTCCTGAGGTAGAGCATGGCCCTTACCTCCCGTAATGTCAGCTATAATTTCTTTCAAGCCGGGCCCGAATAAGGTCTGCCCTTTGAAAGGAATATTAAGCAATTTAGATTTAGAAGTCACGTCAGCTGACCAGGATTTAAGCCATAGCGCTCTGCGCGCTTGGATGGCGAATCTGGAGTTCTTAGCCGTAAGTTTGGTTAAATGTACGACGGCATCAGAAACAAATGCGTTAGCTAGCTTAAGTGCTTTAAGCTTGTTCATAATTTCATCCAATGGAGCTGTGCGAATGGCCTCTTCCAGAGACTCAAACCAGAATGCCGCCGCAGCAGTGACAGGCGCAATGCATGTAAGGGGCTGTAAGATAAAACCTTGTTGAACAAACATCTTAAGGTAACCTAATTTTTTATCCATTGGATCTGAAAAGGCACAACTATCCTCCACCGGGATAGTGGTACGCTTAGCTAAAGTAGAAACTGCTCCCTCCACCTTAGGGACCGTCTGCCATAAGTCTCGTGTGGTGGCGTCTATAGGAAACATTTTCCTAAATATGGGAGGAGGGGAAAAAGGCACACCAGGTCTATCCCACTCCTTGCTAATAATCTCTGTAAGCCTTTTAGGTATAGGAAACACGTCAGTACACACCGGTACCGCATAGTATCTATCCAACCTACATAATTTTTCTGGAATTGCAACCGTGTTACAATCATTCAGAGCCGCTAATACCTCCCCTAGCAATAAGCGGAGGTTCTCAAGCTTAAATTTAAAATTAGAAATCTCTGAATCCAGTCTCCCTGGATCAGATCCGTCACCCACAGAATGAAGCTCTCCGTCTTCATGTTCTGCAAACTGTGACGCAGTATCTGACATGGCTCTCACATTATCCGCGCGCTCTGTCCTTAACCCAGAGCTATCGCGCTTGCCTCTTAATTCTGGCAATTTAGATAATACTTCTGTCATAACAGTAGCCATGTCTTGCAAAGTGATTTGTAAGGGCCTCCCTGATGTACTTGGCGCCACAAAATCACGCACCTCCTGAGCGGGAGGCGAAGGTACTGACACATGAGGAGAGTTAGTCGGCATAACTTCCCCCTCGTTGTCTGGTGATAATTTATTTACATGTAAAGATTGACTTTTATTTAAAGTAACATCAATGCAATTAGTACACAAATTTCTATTGGGCTCCACATTGGCCTTTAAACATAGTGAACAAAGAGATTCATCTGTGTCAGACATGTTTAAACAGACTAGCAATGAGCAAGAAGCAATATAAAAAACGCTACTGTGCCTTTAAGAAGCACAAAAAACTGTCACAGTTGAAATAACAATGAACCAAATTAGTTATAGCAACCAAATTTTCACAGTAAATGTATTAAGTTAGCAAAGGATTGCACCCACCAGCAAATGGATGATTAACCCCTTAATACCCAAAAACGGATAATAATTTAATAATTAACGTTTTTATCACAGTCAAAACACACTGTCACAGGTCTGCTGTGACTGATTACCTCCCTCAAAATGAATTTTGGAGACCCCTGAACTTTCTAGAGACGTCCTGGATCATGGAGGATGAAGTAGACAGATTGTGACTGAATTTTTACTGCGCAAAAAAGCGCTAAAATAGGCCCCTCCCACTCATATTACAACAGTGGGGGAGCTCAGTTAACTGTTTCTATGCAGAAAACAAAGATAGCCATGTGGTAAAAATCATGCCCCAATAAGTTTCATCACCAAGTACCTCACAAAAAAACGATTAACATGCCAGTAACCGTTTAGAACAAACATTTTAAAAGTAATGAAGTGTTATTAATAAGCCTGCTACCAGTCGCTTTTACTGCAGTTAAGGCTCCTACATTACTTCAGTATTAACAGTATTTTCAGAGTCAATTCCATTCCTTATAAAAATACATTCAGTGTACACACACTCATCAGCCTAATACCAGTCGCTATCACTGCATTTAAGGCTGGACTTACGTTACATTGGTATCAGCAGTATTTTCTCAGTCAATTCCATTCCTCAGAAAAATAATTTACTGCACATACCTCGTTTGCAGGGGGGCCCTGCATGCTATTCCCCTTTTCTGAAGTTACCTCACTCCTCAGATGAGAACAGCCAGTGGATCTTAGTTACGTCTGCTAAGATCATAGAAAACGCAGGCAGATTCTTCTTCTAATGCTGCCTGAGAACAAACAGCACACTCTGGTGCCATTTAAAATAACAAATTTTTGATTGAAGAAATAAACTAAGTTAAAAAACACCACAGACCTCTCACAACGACCTATCTTTAGTTAGGTTGCAAGAGAATGACTGAATATGACATGTGAGGGGAGGAGCTATATAGCACCTCTGCTTGGGTGATCCTCTTGCAACTTCCTGTTAGGGAAGAGATATATTCCATAAGTAATGGATGACCCGTGGAATGACTACACTTAACAAGAGAAAACATACAAAAGTTTGTTGAAGCAAATGAATTCCATTCATAACCTATGGGAAATACTTCACCTGGCCACCAGGAGGCAGACACAGCCCAAACAAAGCATTAAATATCCCTCCCACTTCCCCTACCCTCTCAGTAGTTCTTTGCCTCGCTTCATGGAGGTGGCAGAGAGAGGTGCTCTGCTGAAGATTCTGATTTTATGGTCCTCATGGATTGTTTCCTGCAGAGAGGACAAGCCATGTAATTATCTTAGTAGAGTTGTGGTGTATGTTAGCTACTGGTGGTCGCAGGACAGTTCCTATGCCTCTTCCAGTGTTTGTTACTATCCTCCCTTTGGGCAAATAGTGTTAGTTACACCGATTTTCCTTTTGTGTTACAGGATGCAGAATGACAAGAAACTGGATATACCTTGTATTCCTCTAATAGCTTGTTGCCCAATAGATGGGGGACAGTGGTCACACATACAGGAGGCTGTCTTAAGACCCCAGATGTTGCTGCTATTTAGCTCAGTGAGCAAGACTGAAATTTTACAGCCACTGGTCACTAGACTCACAGGTTTGTTTCCCTGCTAGGAAACCTGTGAGCAACAGACTCAGCCTGAATTATTATTCATGGGGGTAGTACATAAGGACCCTATTGCTTTATTAGGAAGGGCAGGTGAAAATCCTTCGGTCCCTCAGGAAACTCAGGTATAGGGCTAGACTGTGGTCATTTGCACACCGTTCGTACGGATGCCGAATACTACAGAAGAGGCACCGGGCTCTCTCACTGGACTTGGTGTTCAGACCCGGTACAAGCCGCTGCTGTGCAGATACAGTATGGGCCTATCTGAGCGTTATTTTACACATATTTAGTGCACGCCTTAATTCAGCGTTTTCACAGCGCTGTGGGCTTTGCAGCGGAGGGTGGGCTTAAAGGCTTCAAGCTGCAAATTTTTGGCGCCTTCACATCTGGAATAGCAGCACCTGATACAGAGGTGGTGAGACACCTCAAACAGCTATTTGGGCCAGTATATTTAACATATTGCTGTTGTGCTTCAAAGTGTTTTTTTGCCCAATCCTCCCTTTTTTATGTTGTTAGGTTATTCACAGTTTTTCCTACCCATAATACATTATGGCTGACTCTATGAAATAGAACGTAGTCATGAGGATAATTGCCCTATTCCCTGATTATGCAGGTTTCATACTGTGTCCCCTCAGGCTCAATTATGTAATGCTTGCCTTACATCTGTGCTGCAGTTTCATTCAGGGGGTCCTGATAATCAGACGTCCGCGGTGTCCCCGCCATCCTAATCTACCCCTGGACTTTCCACGGACTCGCAGATCTCAGTATGCCCAGATATGCCAATACTACAGCCGCAAACGACGGCCCCTATCCCAATACATGCTGTTCTCTCTGAACCGGTCTCTCAAGCCCACCACGGGGCTGGTACTTTTCCCCCTAATTTTGCAGCCCAGTTACAATCTGCGGCCAGTTACAACCCGCAGTTTCTCCTGCCCTGAGTGCTATGCCATTTGCAGGGAAAAGGAAGGTTAAACACTGTTCCTCTGAGTCTATGACTAGCAGTTCTGTTGGAGCTGCAGCAGTCAGCCATATGTAGCTTTCTGTAGTTGATGATTCCTTGGTTAGTTTTGAAGGAGAACTTTCATCCTCTAACTCCTCTGGAGAATCAGGATATTAATTTTAGATTCAAAATGGAAAACCTAAGATATTTACTTAGAGGTTTTAAACACATTAGGCGAACCTAACTCTAAACCCTCAGAGGAAAAACAGGTACATAAATTAGAAATGGTATTTAAACCTAAAGTGAAAACCCCTGAAGTGTTCCCAGTACCTTCATGTGTGGAGACATTATAACCAAGGAGTGGGAAAAAATGGTGTCCCATTTTCTCCTTCTTCAAGCTTTAAAGAGAATGTTTTCGGATAGCCATTTTAAAGTGTGGAATACTGTCCCCTTAAAGGTAGGCGGCGCCATTTCTACCCTGGCTAAACGCACTACTATCCCTCTGGAAGATAGTACATCTTTAAGGAAGTTAAAGGGATATCTGACAAAGGTCTTCCTTCAGGTAGGCTTGCTTTTTCAACCCGCCGTAGGTATCACTGCAGTGGCTGGGCTGCCACCTCTTGGTGTGACGTCTTATCTAAACTGATTTTGGTAGAATCCCCTTTGGAGTATATTCAAGCCTGCATTCATGTACAAAAACGACCAATTCCTTAAATTATGATGCCACTATCCAAATAATTTGTCGCAATGCCAAGAATTCTGGCTTAGCAGTGTTGGCTAGGAGGACTCTCTGTCTAAAGTCTTTGAGCGGACATGGTTTCCAAGTCTAGATTACTATCTTTGGCTTTAACAGGAAAATCCTTATTTGGCCGGGGCCTGGATTCCATCATTTCTACTGTCACTGGCGGGAAAGGGTGCCTTTCTACACCAAGATCAGAAATCTAGAACTAAGGGACGTTTTCGTTCCTTTCGTCCGAACAAGACACAGAGGAGTACTTAAACAACCAAGTTTGAAATGCCCAGAAGCACCTGGAAGCTAAACCCGGTGTGGAACAAGAACAGCCAGCCCAATAAATCAACCCCAGACAACAAGTTAGCATGAAGAGTCGGTCCTTGACTTGAGCTCAGGTCAATTATGGGGCAGATTATCTCTGTTTCAGGAAGTTTTGGCTTAATCCATTCATGACTCTTTGATTCAGGTTAACAAAATAGGTTTCAGATCCTGCGCTTTAAGGGGAAGGTTCCTCTTATCAAGGATCTCTAGGAAGTCGGAAAAAAGAACAGCCTTCCTACTATGTGTAGAAGATCTAGTATCTATGGGAGTTGCTGTCCCAGTGCCTCAGGCAGTGAAGGGAAGAGGGTTCTATTCAAACCTCTTCATCGTCGCAAAAAATAATAGAACTTTTCGTCCCATCTTAGACCTGCAGTGCCTGAAGAAGTGGTACCTTCCTTTAAAATGTAAACTATCAGATCTATTCTTCTCTTGTGCAAGAAGGTCAATTCATCTACATTTTGTTTTCCTGGTCAAGCTTACGAGTTCAAAGCTCTCTCATTTGGTTTAGCTACGGCTCCCAAAATCTTTACAAAGGTTCTAAGGGGCCTCATTGCTGTAGTCAGACTACAGGGGATTGCTGTGGCACCATACTTGGATGACATTTTGGTTCAGGTGCCACCTTTACATTTACAGACTTCTCACACAAAAAAAGGTTACTCTGGTATCTTCGGATGCATGGCTGTAAATTAAAGCGGGGAAAGAGTTCACTCACCCCCAACACAAGAGTGAACTTTCTAGGGATCATCATCATAGAGTCTATCAGCATGCGTATTTATCTTACAGATCAACGCAGGGAGAAGCTGCCTACCGTCTACTTCAATCCACTCTTCGGCAGCTCAATGCATAAAGTTGGTAGGTCTAATGGTTGCAGCTTCAGACGCTATTCCTTTTGCTCGGTTTTCATCTGAGACCGCTACAGTTATATATATATATATACACACTCAGGCAATGGAATGGAAATCATTTGGACCTGTCTCAGGTATTATCTATGGAGAATCTCTCCCCTGGTGGCTGTCTTGGGAACCAATTCTCCAGGGCATGTGCTTCCGGTATCCATCATGGGAAATTAGAAAAACAGATGCGAGTTTGACAGGCTGAGGTGCAATGTGGGGTTCTCTGAGAGCTCAGGCAACCTGGCGGCCAGCGGAAGTGATTCTTATTATCAATGTTCTGGAGTAGAAGGCTATCTTCAATGCTCTTCTGGCATGGTCCAAGTTATGGATTTCCAACATCTGTTATGGGATTTGACAGGAATATGAAATTATGCATCTTGCAGGTCTAAAGATACCAGGAAGGCCTTGTCTGGCATGAACAACATTACTGTAAGGACTACATTTATTTATTGAGGTTTAGGCAGAGTTACACATACATTAACACTGAAGTGCAATGACAAGCAATATATCTAATCACTACTCACATAAGTAGAACTGTACAAAAGTGTTACCTAAACCTTGGTTTAAATGTCCCCCTCACACAAAAAAGTAATAAAGAGCTATAAAATAAAACTCAGGAACTTTTGAACTGACTACCCTGCATTGTAAAACAGGGGAGCTAGGGTTGCACCGATAACGATACTAGTTACTTAAACCGATACCTCCAATTCCTACCCATACGCCATCTTGTGGCATTTTTCAAACTGTATGTTCCTATTTCATTTTAAGCTGGAGTGGAGACTTAACTAACAATTGTTCACTTCTGTTCTGCAAACACAAATTGCTGTTATTTGTATTATTTTACGTCAGAGCAGTGCTCCAAAAGCTGCTACTTTACAGCTGGAAGCCTCTCATCTTGCACAATTATGCTCAAAATATACTGTACTCAGAGGAACGACCTTAGCCAGGGCTGGACTGGGAATAAAAAGCAGCCCTGGAAAAATATGAAGACAAGCCCTATTTTCTGTTGAGTCAGTAGAATGCAAATGCCCCATTTTTCTCAAAGGGGATTACTGGGAAACTCCTTCCCCAATATTATTTTCAGAATTAAATTATACGACTTTGTACAAGTGTCAGATTTATCAGTTATATAGGCACTCTACAACCCAATTGCATCCAGTAATCGCCCCTTTAAATTGTAGCTTTCCAGCCCCAGCTGCTGCAGCTGTTATTTATTGTTATTAATATACATTATTGTAATATTTTTATTTATAAACATGTTCTGTAAACTTTGTGACAACAAGCACATAAAACTGTTTTATTATTTCATAATGTCTTTTGAGATACAGGTCATAATTATAAAGAAGCGATCTTAAATCATTAGTCTGTATTGTGCTTGGTAAACTGTCATGACATTAAAAAAGTATCGGTAATTGGTATCGGTGAGTATTTGAAAAAAGTATCGGTACTTGTACTCGGTCTTAAAAAAATGGTATCGGTGCAACCCTAAGGGGAGCAAACAAAAATAAGACGACAAACATGTCAGAAGATATTTACTAAACTGAACAAAACCATTAGATGTCTGTACAATGCAAAAGGTACCGCACAAAATTAATTAGCCCACTCCAAGCCAAATCTGAAGCTGAAAAAGCACAGCAGAGACCTGAAAGTGTCAAAATAAAAGAAATTAGGTTAAATGGAAAGCTGGTACACAAATGTTGGTGGTTCTATTGTGACCATCGTTGTAAAACACAAAAATGCTGCCACTTTATCTTGGCTGGTCTACATATCTCGTATCGCTGCCAAATGAGGACCTTTGAGGATCTACCGGGATAAATGTAAGCAGCTTAGTGAGAACATAAACCTGTATGCAGCCTCCACCTATAACTTATCAGAGAGAGGCAGACCAGACCTGTCCATCATATGAAGAACAAGACTAAGAATGGGCTAGGGATGGTCAGCAGGTAAAGAAAACAAAGTTTGTTCCTTTTCCATGCCCCCACCAGGGAGGGGTACTGACTTAGGTTAGACTAAGATATTAAATAAAAATGTTATAGAGTTGGTAATATTGAGAAGTAATTAAAAAGAGAACGTAAAAAGAAGAAAGGGGAAGAGAAGTGAAAAGGTGAGGGGATGGGAAAGGGGCAATGAGTGACAATAGATGGAGCATGGGGGTAATAGGTGGGCAACACAGGAGTATTAGAAGATGGAGCAAGGTGGTGATGGTGGAGGATGGGACACATTGGTAAATAAAGCAGCAGGAATAGGGTAAAAACGGTTTAGATAATTGTGGAACTGATGCAATAAGGAAATGAGATAGCTGCACAGAGAAATGGCACAAATACCAAAGACTACAGGCAGGAAGATTACAAAGCAAGAATAAAAGCCAAAGGAAGGGAAAAACAAGAGCAGGAGGGAATGACAAATAGGGAGCTAGAGGCAGTCACCTTCTGAGGGAAGTACACATCATCCTCAGAGTCCAGACCCAGGCGACCTACAGAGAGGACAGAATACATTATCATCATACTTTGTCACAGTATAAATCACAGAGTGCCATATGCTCCTCAAGACTCACCGTACTCCCCACATCCCCAGGAATACACACACTTGCTACGTGTCAGCACCATGATGTGACTATCCCCGCAGGAGACCTGCTCCACCGGCTCATTGAGGAAGAAATCCACCAACATCGGCTCAAGAACCTCTGAACCGGCAGACTGATTTAGCCCAAGGCAGCCATAATAATCTGATCCAAAAGAGTACAGCTGACCCTCATCTGTAACACAGAGAAGGTACAGTGAATCCATCATAAATGACTGAGCAGTACTTACACATGAGAAATTACCATTAAATTGCTAGATCTGTTCCCCAGGCTGATCAGACAACAGTCCAGCTACCTCAATGTTTAACCTATGGCATTAGAGACTGGTGTCTACTGAACCCTGGAAGTCAATGGACCTTTAAAAGCAGTCAATATAAAGCTATGGAATGATGGAGAGACAGTTAAATGACACATTACATATTATTATAAACGTCCAGAAAACAAAAGATTTTCATTGGCTCCCTCCTACTAAACGGTTTCATATAAAGCTAAGCAGGACACTCAAGCAATGTTACCCGGAGTCTGAAAAATGATATGTTAAAGGGATAGGAAACTCCAAAATTCCCTTTCATGATTTGGATAGAACATACAATTTTAAACAACAAGAGACAAATGTTTGCAGGCACCAATCAGCAGCTAGCTGAACACATCTAGGTAGTCAATCACAAGAGACAAATGTGTGCAGGCACCAATCAGCAGCAGCTCCCACTAGTGTATGATATGTGCGTATTCTTTTTCAACAAGGGATACTAAAAGAACAAAACACATTTGAAAATAGAAGTGAATTTAAAAGAGTCTTAAATGACCGGCTCTATCTGAATCCTGCAAGTTTAATTTTGACTTTCCTATCCCTTTAAAGGATATTAAACAGTCATTGTTGTAATAAAAAGGAAATTTATGCTTACTTGATAAATTTATTTCTTTTACGATATGACGAGTCCACGGATTTCATCCTTACTTATGGGATAACTATTTAGCAGGAAGTGGCAAAGAGCACCACAGCAGAGCTGTATATATAGCTCCTCCCTTCCCTCCCACTCCAGTCATTCCACCGAAGTTAGGAAGAGAAAGGAAAAGCCAAAGGTGCAGAGGTGACTGAAGTTTAACAAAAATAATTACCTGTCTTAGAAATGACAGGGAGGGCCGTGGACTCGTCATATCGTAAAAGAAATACTTTTATCAGGTAAGCATAAATTTCCTTTTCTTTTACAAGATATGACGAGTCCACGGATTTCATCCTTACTTATGGGATACAATACCAAAGCTATAGGACACGGATGAAAGGGAGGGACAAGACAGAGACCTAAACGGAAGGCACCACTGCTTGAAGAACCCTTTCTCTCAAAAACAGCCTCGGACGAGGCAAAAGTATCAAATTTGGAAAATTTGGAAAAAGTGTGAAGAGACAACCAAGTTGCAGCCTTGCAAATCTGTTCAACAGAAGCATAATTTTTAAATGCCCATGAGGAAGCCACAGCTCTAGTAGAATGAGCCGTAATTCGTTCTGGAGGTTGCTGTCCAGCAGTCTCATATGTCAGACGGATGATACTCTTCAGCCAAAAAGAAAGAGGTAGCCGTAGCTTTCTGACCCCTACACTTTCCATAAAAAACAATAAATAAAGAAGATGATTGACGAAAATCTTTAGTAAAACTTCAGGGCATGGACCACGTCCAAGTTATGCAATAAAAGCTCCTTCTTAGAAGAAGGATTAGGACACAATGAAGAAACAACAATTTCACGATTAATATTCTTATTAGAAACAGCCTTAGGAAGAAAACCAGGTTTGGTACGTAAAACCACCTTAACAGAATGAAAAATAAGATAAGGAGAGTCACATTGTAACGCTGAAAGCTCGGAAACTCTACGAGCAGAAGAAATAGCAACCAAAAATAAAACCTTCCAAGATAACAACTTAATATCAATAGAATGCATGTGTTCAAACGGAACCCCTTGAAGAACCTTAAGAACTAAATTCAAACTCCAGGGTGGAGCAATTGGTCTAAACACAGGCTTGATTCTGGTCAGAGCCTGACAAAAACACTGAACGTCTGGAACATCTGCCAAACGCTTGTGTAGTAAAATCGACAAAGCAGAAATGTGTCCCTTTAAGGAACTTGCTGATAACCCCTTCTCCAATCCTTCTTGGAGAAAAGATAAAATCCTGCGAATCCTAACTCTACTCCATGAGTAGCCCTTGGATTCGCACCAATAAAGATATTTACGCCATATCTTATGGTAAATCTTTCTAGTGACAGGCTTACGTGCCTGAATCAAAGTAGCAATGACCGAATCAGAGAACCCCCGCTTAGATAAAATAGAGCGTTCAATCTCCAAGCAGTCAGCTGCAGAGAAACTAGATTCAGATGTTGGAAGGGTCCCTGAATGAGAAGCTCTTGCCTCAATGGAAGCTTCCACGGCGGCAGAGAGGACATGTCCACTAGATCGGCATACCAAGTCCTGCGAGGCCACGCAGGCGCGATTAGAATTAACAAAGCCTTTTCCTGTTTGATCCGTGCAATCACCCGGGGAAGGAGAGCAAACGGTGGAAACGCATAAGATAGGTTGAACGACCAGGGCACTGCTTGACCTGGATTCGTATCTTGGGAGCTTGGCATTCTGACGAGACGTCATCAGATCCAATTCCGGTCTGCCTCATCTGAGAATCAGAGTGGCAAAGACCTCCGGATGGAGTTCCCACTCCCCCAGATGAAACGTCTGTCTGCTTAAAAAGTCTGCTTCCCGGTTGTCCACTCCTGGGATGTTTATTGCTGACAGAGAACAAGAGTGAGCCTCCGCCCATCGAATTATCTTGGATACTTCTGTCATCGCTAAAGAACTCCTTGTTCCTCCCTGATGATTGATGTAAGCCACAGTCGTGATGTTGTCCGACTGAAAACGGATGAATATGGCCGAAGCCAACTGAGGCCAAGCCTGAAGCGCATTGAATATCGCTCTCAATTCCAGAATATTGATTGGAAGTAGAGACTCCGACTGAGACCACACACCCTGAGCCTTCAGGGAATTCCAGACTGCACCCCAACCTAGTAGACTGGCGTCCGTTGTCACTATCACCCATGAGGGTCTGCGGAAGCACGTCCCTTGGGACAGATGATCCGGCTACAACCACCAAAGAAGAGAGTCTCTTGTCTCCTGATCCAGATCTATTTGAGGAGACAAATTTGCATAATCTCCATTCCACTGCCTGAGCATGCTCAGTTGTAGCGGTCTGAGATGAAAACGAGCAAACGGAATGATGTCCATTGCTGCCACCCTCAATCCAATTACCTCCATGCACTGAGCCACTGATGGCCGAGGATTGGACTGAAGGGCTCCGCATGTATTCAGAATCTTTAACTTTCTGACCTTCATCAAGAATATTTTCATGGATAAGGAGTCTATTAGAGTTCCCAAGAATGGAACCCTTGTCTGTGGAAATAATGAACTCTTTTCTAGGTTTACCTTCCACCCATGAGTCCTCAGAAAGGACAGAACCATGTCTGTATGAGATTTTGTCAGATGGTAAGACGACGCCTGGATCAGAATATCGTCCAGATAAGGCGCCACTGCAATTCCCCGCGGCCTGAGAACCGCCAGAAGTGACCCTAGAACCTTTGTGAAGATCTTAGGTGCTGTGGCTAACCCGAAGGGAAGAGCCACAAACTGAAAATGTTTGTCCAGGAAGGCAAACCTTAGGAACTGGTGATGATCCTTGTGGATAGGAATATGAAGATATGCATCCTTCAAGTCCACGGTAGTCATATATTGACCCTCCTGGATCAATAGCAGAATTGTTCGAATAGTCTCCATCTTGAAGGATGGGAAATTTGTTTAGACTTTTTAGATCTAAAATAGGTTGAAACGTGCCTTCTTTTTTGGGGACCACGAAAATATTTGAGTAAAACCCCTGCCCCTGTTCCAGTATTGGAACGGGACAAATTACTCCCATAGTAGAGAGGTCTTTTACACAACGTAAGAACGCCTCTCTTTTTATCTGGTCTACAGACAATCGTGAAAGAAGAAACCTCCCCCTTGGGAGAGAATTTTTGAATTCCAGTTGATACCCTTGGGACACGATTTCCAGTGTCCAGGGGTCATGAACAACTCTCACCCAAGCCTGGGCAAAGAGAGAAAGTCTGCCCCCTACTAGATCCGGTCCCGGATCGGGGGACGCCACTTCATGCTGTCTTGGTAGCAGCAGTGGGCTTCTTGGGTTGTTTACCCTTGTTCCAAGCCTGGTTGGGTCTCCAGACGGACTTGGCCTAAGCAAAATTCCCTTCCTGTTTAGAGGAAGAGGAAGAAGAAGAGGGCACTCCTTTGAATTTCTGAAAGGAACGAAAATTATTTTGTTTACCCCTTAGTTTAGCTGTTCTATCCTGAGGTAGGAGATGACCCTTACCTCCCGTAATGTCAGAAATGATTTCTTTCAAGTCAGGCCCGAATAGGGTTTTTCCTTTGAAAGGAATAGCCAAAAGCTTTGACTTAGATGACACATCAGCAGACCAAAATTTTAACCATAACGTTCTACACGCTAAAATGGCAAATCCGGCATTCTTAGCTGCCAATTTGGCAATCTGAAAGGCGGCATCCGTAATAAAAGAATTAGCCAGCTTAAGAGCCTTAATTCTATCTAAAATGTCCTCTAAGGGAGTCTCAGTCTTAAGAGACTCTTCTAAGGCGTCAAACCAGAAGGCCGCCACAGTGGTAACTGGCACAATGCAGGCTATCGGTTGTAAAAGGAAACCCTAATGAATAAATAACTTTTTTAGAAGACCCTCCAATTTCTTATCCATAGGGTCTTTAAAAGCACAATTGTCCTCAATAGGAATAGTTGTACGCTTAGCCAGGGTAGATATAGCTCCCTCCACCTTAGGGACTGTATGCCAAGAGTCCCGAACAGTGTCAGATATGGGATACATTTTCTTAAAATTAGGAGAGGGTGAGAATGGGATACCCGGTCTATCCCATTCCCGCGTAATAATTTCAGAGATTCTCTTAGGAACTGGAAAAACATCAGAGTAAGCAGGCACTTCTAAGTATTTGTCCATTTTACACAATTTCTCTGGTGGTACCACAATAGAGTCACAATCATCCAGAGTCGCTAAAACCTCCTGAAGTAACAGGCGGAGGTGTTCAAGCTTAAATCTAAAGGACATGACATCCGAATCCGTCTGAGGTAACACACTTCCCGAATCGGAAAGTTCCCCCTCAAACAGAAGTTCCCTGACCCCCAATTCAGATCCCTGCGAGGGTACATCGGAAATAGCCAACAATGCATCAGAGGTTGCAGTATTCACATTGACTTCTGTCCTGCTGCGTTTTCCCTGTAACACTGGCAACTTAGATAAAACCTCTGTAAGGGTAGTTGACATAACTGCAGCCATATCCTGAAGAGTAAATGAATTAGACGTGGTTGAAGAACCCGGCGTTGCTTGGGTGGGCGTTAAAGGTTGTGACGCTTGGGGAGAAATTAGCTGCATACCCTGATTCTCATCAGACTGAGAATCATCCTTAAGCACACTTTCCTTAAAGAAAATCTGCTCTTTACATTGTAAGGCCCTTTCAGTACATGAGGGACTAAAAGTAAGAGGGGGTTCCACAATGGCATCTAAACACATAGAACAAGTAGTTTCCTCAAGTTCAGACATGTTAAACAGACTAGCAATAATAGTCGTTCTTTACTTGATATATTGAGCTCTGAAGTCAAAACATATACTCAAAAACTTTGAACTAAAAAGCGTACTGCGCCTTTAAATAATAAAAGCGCAACAATTTTACTGTTATTAGTCAAAACAACATCTGCGGCAATAAAAAAACATAATTTATGCAAGAACTTACCTGATAAATTCATTTCTTTCATATTGGCAAGAGTCCATGAGCTAGTGACGTATGGGATATACATTCCTACCAGGAGGGGCAAAGTTTCCCAAACCTCAAAATGCCTATAAATACACCCCCCACCACACCCACAATTCAGTTTAACGAATAGCCAAGAAGTGGGGTGATAAGAAAGGAGCGAAAGCATCAACAAGGAATTGGAGTAATTGTGCTTTATACAAAAAAATCATAACCACCACAAAAAGGGTGGGCCTAATGGACTCTTGCCAAAATGAAAGAAATGAATTTATCAGGTAAGTTCTTACATAAATTATGTTTTCTTTCATGTAATTGGCAAGAGTCCATGAGCTAGTGACGTATGGGATAGCAAATACCCAAGATGTGGAACTCCACGCAAGAGACACTAGAGAGGGAGGGATAAAAATAAAGACAGCCAATTCTGCTGAAAAATTAATCCACAACCCAAAACAAAAAGTTTTAATCTTTATAATGAAAAAAACTGAAATTATAAGCAGAAGAATCAAACTGGTTTTTGGTTTTCTACCAAAAACTTCTTCTGAAGAAGAGAAAACATCAAAATGGTAGAATTTTGTAAAAGTATGCAAAGAAGACCAAGTTGCTGCTTTGCAAATCTGATCAACAGAAGCTTCATTCTTAAAAGCCCAGGAAGTAGAAACTGACCTAGTAGAATGAGCCGTAATCCTCTGAGGCGGGGATTTACCCGACTCCAAATAAGCATGATGAATCAAAAGCTTTAACCAAGATGCCAAAGAAATGGCAGAAGCCTTCTGACCTTTCCTAGAACCAGAAAAGATAACAAATAGATTAGAAGTCTTTCTGAAATCTTTAGTAGCTTCAACATAATATTTCAAAGCTCTTACCACATCCAAATAATGTAAAGATCTCTCCAGAGAATTCTTAGGATTAGGACACAACGAAGGGACAACAATTTCTCTGCTAATGTTGTTAGAATTCACAACTTTAGGTAAAAATTTAAATGTAGTCCGCAAAACCGCCTTATCCTGATGAAAAATCAGAAAAGAAGACTCACAAAAAAGAGCAGATAATTCAGAAACTCTTCTAGCAGAATAGATGGCCAAAAGGAACAATACTTTCCAAGAAAGTAATTTAATGTCCAGAGAATGCATAGGCTCAAAAGGAGGAGCCTGTAAAGCCCTCAAAACCAAATTAAGACTCCAAGGAGGAGAGATTGACTTAATGACAGGCTTGATACGAACCAAAGCCTGTACAAAACAATGAATATCAGGAAGATTAGCAATTTTTCTGAGGAACAGAACAGAAAGAGCAGAGATTTGTCCTTTCAAGGAACTTGCAGATAAACCCTTATCCAAACCATCCTGAAGAAACTGTAAAATTCTAGGAATTCTAAAAGAATGCCAAGAGAATTTATGAGAAGAACACCATGAAATGTAAGTCTTCCAAACTCGGTAATACATTTTTCTAGACAAAGATTTGCGAGCCTGCAACATAGTATTAATCATTGAGTGAGAGAAACCTCTATGACTAAGCACTAATCTCCATACCTTCAAATTTAATGATTTGAGATCCTGATTGAAAAATGGGCCTTGAGATAGAAGGTCTGACCTTAACGGAAGTGGCCAAGGTTGGCAACTGGACATCCGAAAAAGTTCCTTGATCCGCATACCAAAACCTGTGTGGCCATGCTGGAGCCACCAGCAGTACAAATGAACGTTCCATTATGATTTTGGAAATCACTCTTGGAAGAAGAACTAGAGGCGGAAAGATATAAGCAGGTTGCTATCTCCAAGGAAGTGACAACGCTTCCACTGCTTCCGCCTGAGGATCCCTGGACCTGGACAGATACCTGGGAAGTTTCCTGTTTAGATGAGAAGCCATCAGATCTATTTCTGGAAGCCCCCACATCTGAACAATCTAAAAACACACATCTGGGTGAAGAGACCACTCTCCCGGATGTAAAGTCTGTCAGCTGAGATAATCCACTTCCCAATTGTCTATACCTGGGATATGGACCGCAGAGATTAGACAGGAGCTGGATTCCGCCCATGCAAGTATCCAAGATACTTCTTTCATAGCTTGAGGACTGTGAGTCCCACCTTGATGATTGACATACGCCACGGTTGTGACATTGTCCGTCTGAAAACAAATAAACGGTTCTCTCTTCAGAAGAGGCCAAAACTGAAGCGCTCTGAGAATCGCACAGAGTTCCAAAATATTGATTGGTAATCTCGCCTCTTGAGATTTCCAAACCCCCTGCGCTGTCAGAGATCCCCAGACAGCTCCCCAACCTGAAAGACTTGCATCCGTTGTGATCACAGTCCAGGATGGACGAACAAAAAAGGCCCCTTGAACTAAACAATGGTGATCTAACCACCAAGTCAGAGATAGTCAAACATTGGGATTTAAGGATATTAATTGTGATATCTTTGTATAATCCCTGCACCATTGGCTCAGCATACAAAGCTGAAGAGGTCTCATGTGAAAACGAGCAAAGGGGATCGCGTCCGATGCTGCAGTCATGAGACCTAAAACCTCCATGCACATAGCTACTGAAGAGAATGATTAAAATTGAAGGTTCCGACAAGCTGAAACCAATTTCAGACGTCTTTTGTCTGTTAGAGACAAAGTCATGGATACTGAATCTATTTGGAATCCAAAAAAGGTTACCCTTTTCTGAGGAATCAAGGAACTTTTTGGTAAATTGATCCTCCAACCGTGTCATTGAAGAAACAACACTAGTTGATTCGTCTGAGATTCTGCAGAATGTAAAGACTGAGCAAGTACCAAGATATCGTCCAAATAAGGAAACACCGCAATACCTCGCTCTCTGATTACAGAGAGCAGGGCACCGAGAACCTTTGAAAAGATCCTTGGAGCTGTTGCTAGGCCAAAAGGAAGAGCAACAAATTGGTAATGCCTGTCTAGAAAAGAGAATCTCAGAAACGGTGATCTGGATGAATCGGAATATGAAGATATGCATCCTGTAAGTCTATCGTGGACATATAATGCCCTTGCTGAACAAAAGGCAGAATAGTCCTTATAGTCACCATCTTGAATGTTGGTATTCTTACATAACGATTCAAAATTTTTAGATCCAGAACTGGTCTGAAAGAATTCTCCTTCTTTGGAACAATGAACAGATTTGAATAAAACCCCAGACCCCGTTCCTGAAAGGGAACTGGCACAATTACCCCAGATAACTCCAGGTCTGAAACACACTTCAGGAAAGCCTGAGCCTTTACTGGGTTCACTGGAATGCATGAAAGAAAGAAACTTCTCACAGACGGTCTTACTTTGAAACCTATTCTGTACCCTTGAGAAACAATGTTCTGAATCCAATGATTTTGGATTGAATTGTTCCAAACATCCTTGTAAAATCTTAGTCTACCCACTACCAGCTGCGCTGGAATGAGGGCCGCACCTTCATGCGGACTTGGGAGCTGATTTTTGATTTTTTAAATGGATTGGATTTATTCCAGACTGGAGAAGGCTTCCAATTGGAAACCGTTCCTTTAGGGGAAGGGTCAGGTTTCTGTTCCTTATTCTGACGAAAGGAACGAAAACAGTTAGCAGCCCTAAATTTACCCTTAGATTTTTTATCCTGAGGCAAAAAAGCTCCCTTCCCCCCAGTGACAGTTGAAATAATATAATCCAATTGAGAACCAAATAATGTATTACCTTGGAAAGAAAGAGATAGCAACGTTGATTTAGAAGTCATATCAGCATTCCAAGATTTAAGCCAAAAAGCTCTTCTAGCTAAAATAGCTAAAGACATATATCTGACATCAATTCTAATGATATCAAAAATGGCATCACAAATGAAATTATTAGCATGTTGAATTAGCTTAACAATGCTATACACATTAGGATCTGGTACTTGTTGCGCTAAAGTTTCCAACCAAAAAGTTGAAGCAGCAGCAACATCAGCCAAAGAAAACATAATTTATGCTTACCTGATAAATTTATTTCTCTTGTAGTGTAGTCAGTCCACGGGTCATCCATTACTTATGGAATATATCTCTTCCTAACAGGAAGTTGCAAGAGGATCACCCAAGCAGAGCTGCTATATAGCTCCTCCCCTCACATGTCATATTCAGTCATTCGACCAAAACCAGACGAGAAAGGAGAAACCATAGGGTGCAGTGGTAACTGGAGTTTAATAAAAATTTAGATCTGCCTTAAAGACAGGGCGGGCCGTGGACTGACTACACTACAAGAGAAATAAATTTATCAGGTAAGCATAAATTATGTTTTCTCTTGTTAAGTGTAGTCAGTCCACGGGTCATCCATTACTTATGGGATACCAATATTTGAAAAAGTGTGAAGTGAAGACCAAGTTGCAGCCTTGCAAATCTGTTCAACAGAGGCCTCATTTTTAAAGGCCCAGGTGGAAGCCACAGCTCTAGTAGAATGAGCTGTAATCCTTTCAGGAGGCTGCTGTCCAGCAGTCTCATAGGCTAAACGTATTATGCTACGAAGCCAAAAAGAGAGAGAGGTAGCCGAAGCCTTTTGACCTCTTCTCTGTCCAGAGTAAACGACAAACAGGGAAGAAGTTTGACGAAAATCTTTAGTTGCCTGCAAATAGAACTTCAGGGCACGGACTACGTCCAGATTATGCAAAAGTCGTTCCTTCTTTGAAGAAGGGTTAGGACACAGTGATGGAACAACAATCTCTTGATTGATATTCCTGTTAGTAACTACCTTAGGTAAGAACCCAGGTTTAGTACGCAGAACTACCTTGTCTGAATGAAAAATCAGATAAGGAGAATCACAATGTAAGGCAGATAACTCAGAGACTCTTCGAGCCGAGGAAATAGCCATCAAAAACAGAACCTTCCAGGATAACAGCTTGATATCAATGGAATGAAGGGGTTCAAATGGAACGCCTTGAAGAACGTTAAGAACTAAGTTTAAGCTCCACGGCGGAACTTCTGCCAGACGTTTGTGTAGAAGAATAGACAGAGCAGAAATCTGTCCCTTTAACGAACTAGCAGATAAGCCCTTTTCTAAACCCTCTTGTAGAAAAGACAATATCCTAGGAATCCTAACCTTACTCCATGAGTAACTCTTGGATTCGCACCAATATAAATATTTACGCCATATCTTATGGTAAATTCTTCTGGTAACAGGCTTCCTAGCCTGTATTAAGGTATCAATAACCGACTCCGAGAAGCCACGCTTTGATAGAATCAAGCGTTCAATCTCCATGCAGTCAGCCTCATAGAAATTAGATTTGGATGGTTGAAAGGACCCTGAATTAGATGGTCCTGTCTCAGAGGCAGAGACCACGGTGGACAGGACGACATGTCCACTAGGTCTGCATACCAGGTCCTGCGTGGCCACGCAGGCGCTATCAGAATCACCGAAGCTCTCTCCTGTTTGATCTTGGCAATCAAACGAGGAAGCATCGGAAATGGTGGAAACACATAAGCCATGTTGAAGACCCAAGGGGCTGTCAGAGCATCTATCAGCACCGCTCCCGGGTCCCTGGACCTGGATCCGTAACAAGGAAGCTTGGCGTTCTGGCGAGACGCCATGAGATCCAGATCTGGTTTGCCCCAACGATGAATCAGTTGAGCGAAGACCTCCGGATGAAGTTCCCACTCCCCCGGATGAAAAGTCTGGCGACTTAGAAAATCCGCCTCCCAGTTCTCCACGCCTGGGATGTAAATCGCTGACAGGTGGCAAGAGTGAGAATCTGCCCAGCGAATTATCTTTGAGACTTCCAACATCGCTAGGGAACTTCTGGTTCCCCCTTTATGGTTGAGGTAAGCCACAGTCGTGATGTTGTCCGACTGAAATCTGATGAACCTCAGAGTTGCTAACTGAGGCCAAGCTAGGAGAGCATTGAATATTGCTCTTAATTCCAGAATATTTATTGGGAGGAGTTTCTCCTCCTGAGTCCATAGTCCCTGAGCCTTCAGGGAGTTCCAGACTGCGCCCCAGCCTAGAAGGCTGGCGTCTGTTACAATCGTCCAATCTGGCCTGCGAAAGGTCATCCCCTTGGACAGATGTGGCCGAGAAAGCCACCATAGAAGAGAATCTCTGGTCTCTTGATCCAGATTTAGCAGGGGGGACAAATCTGAGTAATCCCCATTCCACTGACTTAGCATGCACAATTGCAGCGGTCTGAGATGCAGGCGCGCAAATGGTACTATGTCCATTGCCCAACCATTAAGCCGATTACTTCCATGCACTGAGCTACTGACGGGTGTGGAATGGAATGAAGGACACGGCAAGCATTTAGAAGTTTTGATAACCTGGCCTCCGTCAGGTAAATTTTCATCTCTACAGAATCTATAAGAGTCCCTAGAAAGGGAACCCTTGTAAGTGGTAATAGAGAACTCTTTTCCACGTTCACCTTCCACCCATGCGACCTCAGAAATGCCAGAACTATCTCTGTATGAGACTTGGCAGTTTGAAAACTTGACGCTTGTATCAGAATGTCGTCTAGGTACGGAGTCACCGCTATGCCTCGCGGTCTTAGTACAGCCAGAAGTGAGCCCAGAACTTTTGTAAAGATTCTTGGAGCCGTAGCTAATCCGAAGGGAAGAGCTACAAACTGGTAATGCCTGTCTAGGAAGGCAAATCTTAGGTACCGATAATGATCCTTGTGAATCGGTATGTGAAGGTAGGCATCCTTTAAGTCCACTGTGGTCATGTACTGACCCTCTTGGATCATGGGAAGGATGGTTCGAATAGTTTCCATTTTGAATGATGGAACTCTTAGGAATTTGTTTAGGATTTTTAAGTCCCAGATTGGTCTGAAGGTTCCCTCTTTCTTGGGAACCACAAATAGATTTGAATAGAATCCTTGCCCGTGTTCCGTCCGCGGAACTGGGTGGATCACCCCCATTAGTAAGAGGTCTTGTACACAGCGTAGAAACGCCTCTTTCTTTATTTGGTTTGCTGATAACCTTGAAAGATGAAATCTCCCTCGTGGAGGAGAAGTTTTGAAGTCCAGGAGATATCCCTGAGATATGATCTCCAACGCCCAGGGATCCTGGACATCTCTTGCCCAAGCCTGGGCGAAGAGAGAAAGTCTGCCCACCACTAGATCCGTTTCCGGATAGGGGGCCCTCTCTTCATGCTGTCTTAGGGGCAGCAGCAGGTTTCTTGGCCTGCTTGCCCTTGTTCCAGGACTGGTTAACTTTCCAGCCCTGTCTGTAACGAGCAACAGCTCCTTCCTGTTTTGGAGTGGAGGAAGTTGATGCTGCTCCTGCCTTAAAGTTATGAAAGGCACGAAAATGAGACTGTTTGGCCTTTGATTTGGCCCTGTCCTGAGGTAGAGCATGGCCCTTACCTCCCGTAATGTCAGCTATAATTTCTTTCAAGCCGGGCCCGAATAAGGTCTGCCCTTTGAAAGGAATATTAAGCAATTTAGATTTAGAAGTCACGTCAGCTGACCAGGATTTAAGCCATAGCGCTCTGCGCGCTTGGATGGCGAATCCAGAGTTCTTAGCCGTAAGTTTGGTTAAATGTACGACGGCATCAGAAACAAATGCGTTAGCTAGCTTAAGTGCTTTAAGCTTGTTCATAATTTCATCCAATGGAGCTGTGCGAATGGCCTCTTCCAGAGACTCAAACCAGAATGCCGCCGCAGCAGTGACAGGCGCAATGCATGCAAGGGGCTGTAAGATAAAACCTTGTTGAACAAACATTTTCTTAAGGTAACCCTCTAATTTCTTATCCATTGGATCTGAAAAGGCACAACTATCCTCCACCGGGATAGTGGTACGCTTAGCTAAAGTAGAAACTGCTCCGTCCACCTTAGGGACCGTCTGCCATAAGTCTCGTGTGGTGGCGTCTATAGGAAACATTTTTCTAAATATGGGAGGAGGGGAAAAAGGCACACCAGGTCTATCCCACTCCTTGCTAATAATCTCTGTAAGCCTTTTAGGTATAGGAAACACGTCAGTACACACCGGTACCGCATAGTATCTATCCAACCTACATAATTTTTCTGGAATTGCAACCGTGTTACAATCATTCAGAGCCGCTAATACCTCCGCTAGCAATATGCGGAGGTTCTCAAGCTTAAATTTAAAATTAGAAATCTCTGAATCCAGTCTCCCTGGATCAGATCCGTCACCCACAGAATGAAGCTCTCCGTCTTGATGTTCTGCAAACTGTGACGCAGTATCTGACATGGCTCTCACCTCATCCGCGCGCTCTGTCCTTAACCCAGAGCTATCGCGCTTGCCTCTTAATTCTGGCAATTTAGATAATACTTCTGTCATAACAGTAGCCATGTCTTGCAAAGTGATTTGTAAGGGCCTCCCTGATGTACTTGGCGCCACAAAATCACGCACCTCCTGAGCGGGAGGCGAAGGTACTGACACGTGAGGAGAGTTAGTCGGCATAACTTCCCCCTCGTTGTCTGGTGATAATTTCTTTACATGTAAAGATTGACTTTTATTTAAAGTAACATCAATGCAATTAGTACACAAATTTCTATTGGGCTCCACATTGGCCTTTAAACATAGTGAACAAAGAGATTCATCTGAGTCAGACATGTTTAAACAGACTAGCAATGAGACTAGCAAGCTTGGAAATACTTTTCTAAATAAATTTACAAGCAATATAAAAAACGCTACTGTGCCTTTAAGAAGCACAAAAAGCTGTCACAGTTGAAATAACAATGAACCAAAATAGTTATAGCAACCAATTTTTCACAGTAGATGTATTAAGTTAGCAAAGGATTGCACCCACCAGCAAATGGATTATTAACCCCTTAATACCCAAAAACGGATAACAATTTAATAATTAATGTTTTTAACACAGTCAAAACACACTGTCACAGGTCTGCTGTGACTGATTACCTCCCTCAAAATGAATTTTGAAGACCCCTGAGCTCTCTAGAGACGATCTGGATCATGGAGGATGAAGTAGACAGATTGTGACTGAATTTTTACTGCGCAAAAAAGCGCTAAAATAGGCCCCTCCCACTCATATTACAACAGTGGGGAAGCTCAGATAACTGTTTCTATGCAGAAAACAAAGATGGCCATGTGGTAAAAATCATGCCCCAATAAGTTTTATCACCAAGTACCTCACAAAAAAATTTAACATTGCCATTAAACGTTTTGAACATACATTTTAAAAGTTATGAAGTGTTATTAATAAGCCTGCTACCAGTCGCTTTCACTGCAGTTAAGGCTCATACATTATTTCAGTATTAACAGTATTTTCAGAGTCAATTCCATTCCTTAGAAAAATACATTCAGTGTACACACACTCATCAGCCTAATACCAGTCGCTATCACTGCATTTAAGGCTGAACTTACGTTACATTGGTATCAGCAGTATTTTCTCAGTCAATTCCATTCCTCAGAAAAATAATTACTGCACATACCTCATTTGCAGGGGGGCCCTGCATGCTATTCTCCTTTTCTGAAGTTACCTCACTCCTCAGATGAGAACAGCCAGTGGATCTTAGTTACGTCTGCTAAGATCATAGAAAACGCAGGCAGATTTTTCTTCTAATGCTGCCTGAGAACAAACAGCACACTCCGGTGCCATTTAAAATAACAAACTTTTGATTGAAGAAATAAACTAAGTTAAAAAAACACCACAGACCTCTCACAACGACCTATCTTTAGTTAGGCTGCAAGAGAATGACTGAATATGACATGTGAGGGGAGGAGCTATATAGCAGCTCTGCTTGGGTGATCCTCTTGCAACTTCCTGTTAGGAAGAGATATATTCCATAAGTAATGGATGACCCGTGGACTGACTACACTTAACAAGAGAAATAGCAGGCCTAAGAAGATGACCTGAACATAAATAAGCCTTCCTTAGATAAGATTCAAGCTTCCTATCTAAAGGATCTTTAAAGGGACAGTCAACCCAAAAATTACTTTAACTTATTTAGATTAGTTAAAGGGACACTCAGGTTAAATTTAATTTTCATGATTCAGATACAGCATGTAATTTTAAACATCTTTCAGATTTACTTCCATTAAAAAAAATGTGCAGTCTTTTATATTTACAATTTTTGAGTCCCCAGATCCTACTGAGCATGTGCAAGAACTCAGACTATACGTATATGCATTTGTGATTGGCTGATTGCTATCACATGGTACAAGGGGAGTGGAAATATACATAACTTTGAAATTTGTTATAAAAAAATCTACTACTCATTTGAAGTTCAGACTAAATGCTATTGCATTGTCTTGTTATCTTGCATTTGTTGATTATGCAAATCTAATGTGTTGACTGGTCCTTTAAATAACAATCTTTACAGTAAACTGTAGCCAAATTTTCCTCTAAATAAACTTTGGCAGAAAATACACTTACTGATGTCATCTGGCTTTTTTGAAATGGCCGCCTGACCCCTCCTCCTCTGACGTTTACCAAAAGCTTGCACAAACAGGATCCTTTTCCTTTCTTCTCGTCCCTGCGCGCTCCTGCAATTTCAGCTCTCTAGCAGCTGTTCATACCCGGCACTCACTGCCTCTCATCCATGCTGTGCTGTGTGTTACAGAGACTGAGAGGCAGTGAGTGCCGGGCAGGCGGCGATGTGATGGTCTGTGCCCCTGTTTTAAGATTGCTTTAATACTCCAATTAGATTATAGTGAAATATTTTATAAAAGCAGCTTCCGTTTGCCCCAACATTGAGGTGCATGTGAATAAGTCCCGCCTTGTATGCCTAACTACTGCTTGTCTTTGCGGAGCCTCTCACCTCTCCTTTATTGCCCTGAAGTGCCCTCTCTCAACCTTCATAGGATACGCTCGCTCTGTCATTCCTCCATACTTCTGGAAAGCTAATTCTGTTGGGCTGCTGTCATCATTGTGATCACGGTTTCTCCCTAACTGAGCCTGAGCGCTATCTCGCTGCCCTGGCTGCTGTCTGTGATCTCAATGAGCGATTTCACAACCTATGTTTCTACTCTGGATTTGGTGCACATTATTCTCACCATGTTCCCGTCACTACAGCTTTTGTCACTAAATCCAGAGTAGAAACATAGGTTGTGAAATCGCTCATTGAGATCACAGACAGCAGCCAGGGCAGCGAGATAGCGCTCAGGCTCAGGTGTCCTGGCAAAGATTATTGCAAAGCTGCATATCAATCAAGGGGGATCATACTGGTGGAAGGGACCTTTTTTTATAAGTTTTGCTATTGACCTCTCTCACCATCCTGCTAGGGCAAATATATGTCAATAAAAGACATTGCGCTAAAGCTAGATCAAGAGATAAATAAATGCAGTAGATGCCCTAGCAGTGTGCCGGGAGTGATAAATCACCCTATTATATTTCAATGCACATTGATAGAATGATCGGGAATTCGGTGTTGAAATCAAATTATATTTAATAATAATTATAATTTCTTCACCACATTCATACTTTATTTATTATACACGTTTTTTCTATATTGTTAAACTATCTGGGTATAGATATATGTACCATAGACTGAAACTTTCCTATGTGAAACAATCTTAGCACTGGCACTTATATGGTGTGTATGAGACACGGTGAATAAGAGCATAAAGTGATACAAGAGGTGTCCTCCTCGTGGGAAATAGTGAGCTCTAAGCCCCGCCCACACCAGCAGCGCTGGGCTTCTACAAGGGGTGGCTACCTCTAGCATCATTTAGTGCACATTTACGGTTCAAGACTGCAAAGGAATGCCAGGATTAGGTTTCTGCTTCATTTGTCTGGCTTAGCTCTGAAAAATGAAATAACCTCACTATTTAAATATTTCCAAAACATTTTAATGAATAGATGTATTTTTGCGTCTCTTCATAGAAAATTAACTCAGGCTGTTTTATAGCATGGATATGTTATTGTAGATATATCATACTATTTTAATCCACACATATATATGTGTGTGTGTGTCTCAAATTTCATAAACCAGACAGATATTATATTTTTCTAAAGATCTAGAGGTATGAACAAAAGACATTGCGCTAAAGCTAGATCAAGAGGATTCTTACGGAGATAAATAAATGCAGTAGATGCCCTAGCAGTGTGCTGGGAGTGATAAATCACAATATAATATAGCAATATAATTTGGTGGTAAAATTCCATATATGCCGCTATCATGTATACGCTAACTGTAAAATTGAAATACATTGTTGTGCAAATTTGATTTGTATGTTTTGTTTTAAAACGTCCCTCTGTACCATATATCTCCTAAACGGACCCAGCGTTTTATTCTGTATCTGCTGTGTACATATGCCTATATTTTACCTTTTTTGACAATGTTTTAGAATAGGGGTGAATAATGGTATCTCTGTATTACTATGTAGAGCCAGACAGAGAATATATTTTTCTAAAGATCTAGAGGTATGAACAAAAGACATTGCGCTACGAATGTAGGGTTGTTGAAAAGTACTGGGTACAATAAAGTTTAGGGAGATTTATCACTCCCGGCACACTGCTAGGGCATCTACTGCATTTATTTATCTCTTGATCTAGCTTTAGCGCAATGTCTTTTATTGACATATATTTGCCCTAGCAGGATGGTGAGAGAGGTCAATAGCAAAACTTATAGAAAATAATGACCCTTCCACCAGTATGATCCCCCTTGATTGATATGCAGCTTTGCAATAATCTTTGCCAGGACACCTGAGCCTGAGCGCTATCTCGCTGCCCTGGCTGCTGTCTGTGATCTCAATGAGCGATTTCACAACCTATGTTTCTACTCTGGATTTAGTGACAAAAGCTGTAGTGACGGGAACATGGTGAGAATAATGTGCACCAAATCCAGAGTAGAAACATAGGTTGTGAAATCGCTCATTGAGATCACAGACAGCAGCCAGGCAGCGAGATAGCACTCAGGCTCAGTTAGGGAGAAACCGTGATCACAATGATGACAGCAGCCCAACAGAATTAGCTTTCCAGAAGTATGGAGGAATGACAGAGCGAGCGTATCCTATGAAGGGTGAGAGAGGGCACTTCAGGGCAATAAAGGAGAGGTGAGAGGCTCCGCAAAGACAAGCAGTAGTTAGGCATACAAGGCGGGACTTATTCACATGCACCTCAATGTTGGGGCAAACGGAAGCTGCTTTTATAAAATATTTTACTATAATCTAATTGGAGTATTAAAGCAATCTTAAAACAGGGGCACAGACCATCACATCGCCACCTGCCCGGCACTCACTGCCTCTCAGTCTCTGTAACACACAGCACAGCATGGATGAGAGGCAGTGAGTGCCGGGTATGAACAGCTGCTAGAGAGCTGAAATTGCACAAGCGCGCAGGGACGAGAAGAAAGGAAAGGATCCTGTTAGTGCAAGCTTTTGGTAGACGTCAGAGGAGGAGGGGTCAGGCGACCATTTCAAAAAAGCCAGATGACATCAGTAAGTGTATTTTCTGCCAAAGTTTATTTAGAGGAAAATTTGGCTACAGTTTACTGTAAAGATTGTTATTTAACTAATCTAAATAAGTTAAAGTAATTTTTGGGTTGACTGTCCCTTTAAAAGAAGTACTATCTGCCGTAGGTAGTACGCTTTGCAAGAGTAGAGATGGCCCCATCAACTTTGGGAATCTTTTCCCAAAACTCCAATCTATCAGACGGCAAAGGATACAGTTTCTTAAACCTTGAAGGAGGAGTAAATGAAGTACCCAGTCTATTCCATTCCCTAGAAATTACATCTGAAATAGCATCAGGAACTGGAAAAACCTCTGGAATAACTACATGAGGTTTAAAAACCGAATTTTTAGACGTCTTGCAATATGTAATAGAAAAAACAACATATAAAGCAAAATGATCAATTTCCTTATATGACAGTTTCAGGAATGGGAAAAAATGCAAACAAAATAAGCCTCTGGAAACCAGAAGCAAAATGTAATAAGGACTTAAATAATGTCAAAAATCTGGCGCCAAGTATGACGCTCACAACTGACAAAATATTTTTTGGCACCAAGAACGTCTGCAACAAACACGAGCGTCAGATGACGCAACTACGTGAAAACTCTCGGCGCCAATTAAGATGCCGGAAATGACGAAATTACGTCAACAAACGTAATTCTCGCACCAAAAATGACGCAAAAAATTATAGCATTTTGCGCTCCCGCGACCCTAACAGACCGCAATTTAGAAAAGAGCGTCAATTTGAAAAATTTTCAGGTAAGAAATGTTTTTTTTTTAAATTTTTTTATATGCATTTCAAATGAAACTGACAGTCTGTAAGAAGGAAATAACATAATTTATGTAAGAGCTTACCTGATAAATTCATTTCTTTCATATTGGCAAGAGTCCATGAGCTAGTGACGTATGGGATATACATTCCTACCAGGAGGGGCAAAGTTTCCCAAACCTCAAAATGCCTATAAATACACCCCTCACCACACCCACAATTCAGTTTAACAAATAGCCAAGAAGTGGGGTGATAAGAAAGTAGCAAAAGCATCAACAAGGAATTGCAATAATTGTGCTTTATACAAAAAAATCATAACCACCACAAAAAAAGGGTGGGCCTCATGGACTCTTGCCAATATGAAAGAAATGAATTTATCAGGTAAGTTCTTACATAAATTATGTTTTCTTTCATGTAATTGGCAAGAGTCCATGAGCTAGTGACGTATGGGATAGCAAATACCCAAGATGTGGAACTCCACGCAAGAATCACTAGAGAGGGAGGGATAAAATAAAGACAGCCAATTCCGCTGAAAAAACAATCCACAACCCAAATCAAAAGTTTTAATCTTTATAATGAAAAAAACTGAAATTATAAGCAGAAGAATCAGACTGAAACAGCTGCCTGAAGTACTTTTCTACGAAAAACTGCTTCTGAAGAAGAAAAAACATCTAAATGGTAGAATTTAGTAAAAGTATGCAAAGAAGACCAAGTTGCTGCTTTGCAAATCTGATCAACAGAAGCTTCATTCTTAAAAGCCCAGGAAGTAGAAACTGACCTAGTAGAATGAGCCGTAATCCTTTGAGGCGGGGATTTACCCGACTCCACATAAGCATGATGAATCAAAAGCTTTAACCGAGACGCCAAAGAAATGGCAGAAGCCTTCTGACCTTTCCTAAAACCAGAAAAGATAACTAACAAATAGACTAGAAGTCTTTCTGAAATCTTAGTAGCTTCAACATTATATTTCAAAATTCTGACCACATCCAAAGAATGTAAGGATCTTTCCAAAGAATTCTTAGGATTTAGGACACAAGGAAGGAACAATAATTCCTATATTAATGTTGTTAGAATTCACAACTTGAGGTAAAAATTTAAATAAAGACAGCAAAACCACCTTATCCTGATGAAAAATCAGAAAAGGAGACTCACAAGAAAGAGCAGATAATTCAAAAACTCTTCTAGCAGAAGAGATGGCCAAAAGGAACAATTCTTTACATGAAAGTAATTCAATGTCCAAAGAACGCATATGCTCAAACGGAAGAGCCTGTTAAGCCCTCAGAACCAAATTAAGACTCCAAGGAGGAGAAATTGGCTTAATGACAGGCTTGATACGAACCAAAGCCTGAACAAAACAAAGAATATCAGAAAGATTAGCAATTGTTTCTGTGAAACAGCACAGAAAGAGCAGAGATTTGTCCTTTCAAGGAACTTGCAGACAAAACCTTATGAAGAAACTATAAAATCCTAGGAATTCTAAAAGAATGCCAAGAGAAATTATGAGAAGAGCATCATAAGATTAAGTCTTCCAAACTCGATAATAAATCTTTCTAGACACAGATTTACGAACCTGCAACATAGTATTAATCAATGAGTCAGAGAAACCTCTATGACTAAGCACTAAGCGTTTTAATTTCCATACCATCAAATTTAATAATTTGATTTCCTGACGGAAAAAACGAATCTTAAGATATAAGGTCTGACCTTAATGGAAGTGACCAAGGATGGCAACTGGACATCCGAACAAGAACCATATACCAAAACCTGAGCTGCCATGCTGGAGCCACCAGCAGCACAAACGATTGCTCTATGATGATTTTGAAAAATCACTCTTAAAAAGAAGAACCAGAAGGAGCAAAAATATAGGCAGATTGATAACTCCAAGGAAGTGTCAATGCATACACTGTTTCCGCCTGAGGATCCCCGGACCTGAATAGGTACCTGGGAAGTTTTCTTGTTTAGATGAGATGCCATCAGAACTATTACTGGAAACCCTCACATCAGAACAATTTGAAAAAAACATCTGGGTAAAGAGACCATTCTCCCGGATGTAAAGCTTGATTGACAGAGATAATCCGCTTCCCAATTGTTTAAACCTGGGATATGGACCGCAGAAATTAGACAGGAGCTGGATTTAGCCCAAGCAAGTATCCGAGATACTTCTTTCACAGCCTAAGGACTGAGAGAGTCCCACCCTGATGATTGACATACGCCACAGTTGTGACATTGTCTATCTGAAAAACAATAACGTCTCTCTCTTCAAAAAGAAGCCAAAACTGACCAACTCTGAGAATGCACGGAGTTCCAAAATATTGAATGGTAATCTCGCCTCATGAGATTTCCAAACCCCTTGTGCTGACAGAGATCCCCAGACAGCCTCCCAACCTAAAAGACTCGCATCTGTAGTGATCAAGGTCCAGGTTGGATGAATCGAAGAGACCCGTAGAACTATATGATGGTGATCTAACCACCAAGTCAAAGATAGTTGAACATTGGAATTCAAAGATATTAAAAATTATATCCTAGAATCCCTGCACTATTATTCAGCATAAAAAACTGGAAAGGTTTCATATGAAAATGAGCAAAGGGAATTGAATCCAATGCTGCAGCCATGAGACCTAAAACTTCCATGCATATAGCTACTGAAGGAAATAATAGAGACTGAAGGTTCCGACAAACTGAACCCAATATAATTGTCTCCTGTCTGTTAGAGACAAAGACATTGACACAATCTATCTGGAAACTTAAAAAAGGTGACCCTTGTCTGAGCAACCAAGGATCTTTTGATAAAAAGATCCTCCAACCATGTCTTAGAAGAAACAACAAAAGTTGAATCGTATGAAATTCTGCAGAACGAAAAGACTGAGCCAGTACCATGAGATCGTCCAAATAATGAAACACTGAGAACCTTGAAAAGATTCTCAGAGCTGTTGCTAGACCAGAAGGAAAAGCAACAAATTGGTAATGCTTGTCAAAAAAAGAGAATCTCAGAAAATTAAAATAATCTGAATGAAAACAGAAGATATGCATCTATTGTATCTATTGTAAACAAATAATGCCCTTACTGACCAAAAAGGCAGAATAGACCATATAAACACCATTCTGAAAGAAGGAACTCTTATATGACAAATCAAAAAGATTTTCTATCTTTGGGACAATGAATAGTTTTGAACAAAACCCCAAACCCTGTTCCTGAAATGGAACTGGTATGAATACCCCAGATAACTCCAGGTCTGAGCAGCGCCTTGAGACCCCAACGGGTAACCAGCCGCGCCTCACAAGTACCCAACACATACAGGTCTGAAACATACTTCAGAAAAGTGTGAGCCTTTAATGGAATAGCTGGAATATGCTAGAGAGAAAAAACTTCTCACAGGCGGTTTTACTCTGAATCCTATTCAGTACCCCAATCTAAGAAGTTTGGACAGAATTGAACCAAACAAATTTAAAAAAAAAAAAAAGTCAAAACCTGCCCCTTACCAGCTAAACATGCAAATTTGGGGGGCTGACTTTGATCTTTTAAATAGCTTAAATTAATTCAATGTTGAAGAAAGCTTCCAATTATAAACATGTTACTTGGGGAAGAATTAGGATTCCGTTCCTTATTAAGAACAAACTAATATAAGCTTAAGATTTACTCTTAGAACTCAATCTTGAAGCAACAAAAAACTCCCTTCCCCAGAGTATCAGTTGGAAAAAATTGAATCCAATTGTGAACCAAATAATTAATTACCTTGGAAAAAAAGAAATATGAATTTTAGAAATCAAATTAGCATTCCAAGATTAAGTCACAAAGTACTTCTAGCTAAAAATAGCTAAAGACATAGATTAAACCTCAATTGTGAAAATATCAAAAAAATTACGACACAAATACTAACACAAAGTACTTCTAGCTAAAAATAGCTAAAGACATAGATTAAACCTCAATTGTGAAAATATCAAAAAAATGACGACACAAATGAAATTATTAGCATGTTGATCAACTTAACAATGCTAAAACAAATAATAATCCGATACTTGTTGCACTAAAGTATCCAACCAGAAAGTTGAAGCATTTGCAACATCAGCCAAATAAATTGCAGGCCTAAGAAAAGGCCCTGAAATAAAAAAATGTTTCCTTAAATAAGATACAAGTTTCCCATCTGAAGGAAAAAAATAAATAATATTTTCTATAGGAATAGTAGTATGTTTAGCAAGAGTAGAGATAGCCCCATTAACTTTGGGGATCTTCCTCAAAACTTTAAACTAACTGCCGGCAAAGGATACAATTTAAAAACCTTAAAGAAGGAATAAAAGAAGTCCCAGGCCTATTCTATTCCCTAGTATCATGAACTGGGAAAAAAACAGAATTTATGCTTACCTGATAAATTACTTTCTCCAACGGTGTGTCCGGTCCACGGCGTCATCCATTACTTGTGGGATATTCTCCTCCCCTACAGGGAAAGGCAAGGAGAGCACAGAGCAAGAGCTGTCCATATAGCTCCCCCTCTGGCTCCGCCCCCCAGTCATTCGACCGATGGTTAGGAGAAAAAGGAGAAATTATAGGGTGCAGTGGTGACTGTAGTGTATAAAGAAAAAGAAAAATTTTTCAAACCTGATTAAAAAACCAGGGCGGGCCGTGGACCGGACACACCGTTGGAGAAAGTAATTTATCAGGTAAGCATAAATTCTGTTTTCTCCAACATTGGTGTGTCCGGTCCACGGTGTCATCCATTACTTGAGGGAACCAATACCAAAGCTTTAGGACACGGATGAAGGGAGGGAGCAAATCAGGTTACCTAAACAGAAGGCACCACGGCTTGCAAAACCTTTCTCCCAAAAACAGCCTCCGAAGAAGCAAAAATATCAAATTTGTAAAATTTGGCAAAAGTGTGCAGAGAAGACCAAGTCGCTGCCTTACATATCTGATTAACAGAAGCCTCGTTCTTGAAGACCCATGTGGAAGCCACAGCCCTAGTGGAGTGAGCTGTGATTCGTTCAGGAGGCTGCCGTCCGGCAGTCTCATAAGCCAATCGGATAATGCTTTTCAGCCAGAAAGAGAGAGAGGTAGCAATAGCTTTTTGTCCTCTCCTCTTACCAGAGTAAACGACAAACAAGGATGAGGTTTGTCTAAAATTCTTTGTTGCTTCTAAATAGAACTTTAAAGCACGGACTACATCTAAATTGTGTAACAAACGTTCCTTCTTTGAAACTGGATTCGTGGCAAAGAGAAGGAACAACTATTTCCTGGTTAATATACTTGTTGGAAACAACTTTTGGAAGAAAACCAGGCTTGGTACGCAAAATAACCTTATCTGAATGGAACACCAGATAGGGTGGATCACACTGCAAAGCAGATAATTCAGAAACTCTTCTAGCAGAAGAAAAAGCAACCAAAAACAGAACTTTCCAAGATAGCAACTTGATATCTATGGAATGTAAGGGTTCAAACAGAACCCCCTGAAGAACTGAAAGAACTAAACTTAGACTCCAAGGAGGAGTCAAGGGTCTGTAAACAGGTTTGATTTTGACCAAAGCCTGTACAAAAGCTTGTACCTCTGGCACAGCTGCCAGTCGTTTGTATAACAAGACAGATAAAGCAGAAATCTGTCCTTTTAGAGAACTCGCTGACAATCCCTTATCCAAACCTTCTTGGAGAAAGGAGAGGATCTTAGGAATTTTAATCTTACTCCAGGAGAATCCCTTGGATTCACACCAACATATATATCTTTTCCATATTTTATGGTAAATCTTTCTAGACACAGGTTTTCTGGCTTGGACCAGAGTATCTATCACTGAATCTGAAAACCCACGCTTGGATAAAATCAAACGTTCTATTTCCAAGCAGTCAGCTGCAGAGAAATTAGATTTGGATGTTCGAATGGACCTTGTACTAGAAGATCCTGTCTCAAAGGTAGCTTCCATGGTGGAGCCGATGACTTATTCACCAGGTCTGCATACCAAGTCCTGCGCGGCCACGCAGGAGCTATCAGAATCACCGAGGCCTTCTCCTGTTTGATCCTGGCTACAAGCCTGGGAAGGAGAGGGAACGGTGGAAACGCATAAGCTAGGTTGAACGACCAAGGCGCCACTAATGCATCCACTAGAGTGGCCTTGGGATCCCTGGATCTGGACCCGTAGCAAGGAACCTTGAAGTTCTGACGAGACGCCATCAGATCCATGTCTGGAATGCCCCATAATTGAGTCAACTGGGCAAACACCTCCGGGTGGAGTTCCCACTCCCCCGGATAGAAATTCTGACGACTCAGATAATCCGCCTCCCAGTTGTCTACTCCTGGGATGTGGATTGCAGATAGGTGGCAGGAGTGATCCTCCGCCTATTTGATGATCTTGGATACCTCTCTCATCGCCAAGGAACTCCTTGATCCTCCCTGATGGTTGATGTAAGCTACAGTCGTCATGTTATCTGACTGGAATCTTATGTATCCGGCCTTCGCTAGATGAGGCCAAGCCCGGAGAGCATTGAATATCGCTCTCAGTTCCAGGATGTTGATCGGGAGAAAAGACTCTTCCCGAGACCATAAACCCTGAGTTTTCAGGGAATCCCAGACCGCGCCCCAGCCTGATAGACTGGCGTCGGTCGTGACAATGACCCACTTTGGTCTGCAGAAACTCATTCCCTGAGACAGGTGATCCTGTCTACTGGAGCATGCACAGTTGTAATGGTCTTAGATGAATTCGAGCAAAACGAACTATGTCCATTGCTGCAACCATCAACCCTACTACTTCCATGCACTGAGCTATGGAAGGCTGCAGAATAGAGAGAAGAACTTGACAAGCGTTTAGAAGCTTTGACTTTCTGACTTCTGTCAGGAAGATCTTCATTTCAAAAGAATCTATTATTGTTCCCAATAAGGGAACTCTTGTCGACGGAGACAGGGAACTCTTTTCTACGTTCACCTTCCACCCGTGAGATCTGAGAAAGGCTAGAACAATGTCTGTATGAGCCTTTGCCTTGGAAAGACGACGCTTGAATTAGAATGTCGTCCAGATAAGGTGCCACTGCAATGCCCCTTGGTCTTAGAACCGCTAGAAGGGACCCGAGCACCTTTGTGAAAATTCTGGGAGCAGTGGCTAGTCCGAATGGGAGAGCCACGAACTGATAATGTTTGTCCAGAAAGGCGAACCTTAGGAACTGATGATGATCTTTGTGGATAGGAATATGTAGATACGCATCCTTTAAATCCACGGTAGTCATATTGACCCTCCTGGATTGTAGATAAAATTGTTCGAATGGTTTCCATTTTGAACGATGGAACTCTGAGAAATTTGTTTAGAATTTTTAAATCCAGAATTGGTCTGAAAGTTCCCTCTTTTTTGGGAACTACAAACAGATTTGAGTAAAAACCCCTGACCTTGTTCCACAGTTGGAACTGGGTGTATCACTCCCATCTTTAACAGGTCTTCTACACAATGTAAGAATGCCTGTCTACTTATTTGGTTTGAAGATAAGTGAGAAATGTGGAACCTTCCCCTTGGGGGTAGTTCCTTGAATTCTAGAAGATAACCCTGAGAGACTATTTCTAGTGTCCAGGGATCCTGAACATCTCTTGCCCAAGCGTGAGCAAAGAGAGAGAGAGTCTGCCCCCTACTAGATCCGGTCCCGGATCGGGGGCTACCCCTTCATGCTGTCTTGGTAGCAGCAGCAGGCTTCTTGGCCTGTTTACCCTTATTCCAGCCTTGCATTGGTTTCCAAGGTGGTTTAGTCTGGGAAGCGTTGTCTAGAGGCTGCCGAGTTAGAAGCCGGTCCGTTCCTGAAATTGCGAAAGGAACGAAAATTGGACTTATTCTTAGCCTTGAAAGGCCTATCCTGTGGGAGGGCATGGCCCTTTCCCCCAGTGATGTCTGAAATAATTTCTTTCAATTCTGGCCCAAAAAGGGTCTTACCTTTGAAAGGGATATTAAACTATTTTGTCTTGGAAGATACATCCGCCGACCAAGACTTTAGCCAGAGCGCTCTGCGCGCCACAATTGCAAACCCTGAATTTTTCGCCACTAATCTCGCTAACTGCAAAGCGGCGTCTAAAATAAAGGAATTAGCTAACTTAAGTGCATGAATTCTGTCGTCCATGACTTCCTCAAACGGAGTCTCCCTACTGAGCGACTTTTCCAGTTCCTCGAACCAGAACCACGCCGCTGTAGTGACAGGAATAATGCACGAAATAGGTTGAAGGAGGTAACCTTGCTGTACAAAAATCTTTTTAAGCAAACCCTCCAATTTTTTATCCATAGGATCTTTGAAAGCACAATTGTCCTCAATGGGAATGGTCGTGCGCTTGGCTAGTGTAGAAACCGCCCCCTCGACCTTAGGGACTGTTTGCCATAAGTCCTTCCTGGGGTCGACCATAGGGAACAATGTCTTAAATATAGGAGGAGGGACAAAAACATAATTTATGCTTACCTGATAAATTCCTTTCTTCTGTTGTGTGATCAGTCCACGGGTCATCATTACTTCTGGGATATTATCTGCTCCCCTACAGGAAGTGCAAGAGGATTCACCCAGCAGAGTTGCTATATAGCTCCTCCCCTCTACGTCACCTCCAGTCATTCGACCAAAGACCAACGAGAAAGGAGAAGCCAAGGGTGTAGTGGTGACTGAATTATAATTTAAAAAATATTTACCTGCCTTAAAAAACAGGGCGGGCCGTGGACTGATCACACAACAGAAGAAAGGAATTTATCAGGTAAGCATAAATTATGTTTTCTTCTGTTATGTGTGATCAGTCCACGGGTCATCATTACTTCTGGGATACCAATACCAAAGCAAAAGTACACGGATGACGGGAGGGATAGGCAGGCTCATTATACAGAAGGAACCACTGCCTGAAGAACCTTTCCCCCAAAAATAGCCTCCGAAGAAGCAAAAGTGTCAAATTTGTAAAATTTGGAAAAAGTATGAAGCGAAGACCAAGTTGCAGCCTTGCAAATCTGTTCAACAGAGGCCTCATTCTTAAAGGCCCAAGTGGAAGCCACAGCTCTAGTGGAATGAGCTGTAATTCTTTCAGGAGGCTGCTGTCCAGCAGTCTCATAGGCTAAACGTATTATGCTACGAAGCCAAAAAGAGAGAGAGGTAGCAGAAGCTTTTTGACCTCTCCTCTGTCCAGAATAAACGACAAACAGGGAAGAAGTTTGGCGAAAATCTTTAGTTGCCTGCAAGTAGAACTTGAGGGCACGAACTACATCCAGATTGTGTAGAAGACGTTCCTTCTTTGAAGAAGGATTTGGACACAAGGATGGAACAACAATCTCTTGATTGATATTCCTGTTAGAAACAACCTTAGGTAAGAACCCAGGTTTAGTACGCAGAACTACCTTGTCTGAGTGAAAGATCAGATAAGGAGAATCACAATGTAGGGCTGATAACTCAGAGACTCTTCGATCCGAGGAAATAGCCATTAAAAATAGAACTTTCCAAGATAACAATTTTATATCAATGGAATGAAGGGGTTCAAACGGAACACCCTGTAAAACGTTAAGAACTAAGTTTAAACTCCATGGCGGAGCAACAGTTTTAAACACAGGCTTGATCCTAGCTAAAGCCTGACAAAAGGCCTGGATGTCTGAATTTTCTGACAGACGCCTGTGTAACAAGATGGACAGAGCTGAGATCTGTCCCTTTAATGAGCTAGCCGATAAACCCCTTTCTAAACCTTCTTGTAGAAAAGACAATATCCTAGGAATCCTAACCTTACTCCAGGAGTAATCTTTGGATTCACACCAGTATAGGTATTTACGCCATATTTTATGGTAAATCTTTCTGGTAACAGGCTTCCTAGCCTGTATCAGGGTATCAATAACCGACTCAGAAAAACCACGTTTTGATAAAATCAAGCGTTCAATTTCCAAGCAGTCAGCTTCAGAGAAGTTAGACTTTGATGTTTGAATGGACCCTGAATCAGAAGGTCCTGTCTTAGAGGTAGAGACCAAGGCGGACAGGATGACATGTCCACTAGATCTGCATACCAAGTCCTGCGCGGCCATGCAGGCGCTATTAGAATCACTGATGCTCTCTCCTGTTTGATTTTGGCAATCAATCGAGGAAGCAGCGGGAAGGGTGGAAACACATAAGCCATCCTGAAGTTCCAAGGTGCTGTCAAAGCATCTATCAGAACCGCTCCCGGATCCCTGGATCTGGATCCGTAGCGAGGAAGTTTGGCGTTCTGGCGAGACGCCATGAGATCTATCTCTGGTTTGCCCCAACGTCGAAGTATTTGGGCAAAGACCTCCGGATGAAGTTCCCACTCCCCCGGATGAAGAGTCTGGCGACTCAAGAAATCCGCCTCCCAGTTCTCCACTCCCGGGATGTGGATTGCTGACAGGTGGCAAGAGTGAGACTCTGCCCAGCGAATTATCTTTGATACTTCTATCATTGCTAGGGAGCTTCTTGTCCCTCCCTGATGGTTGATGTAAGCTACAGTCGTGATGTTGTCCGACTGAAACCTGATGAACCCCCGAGTCTTTAACTGGGGCCAAGCTAGAAGGGCATTGAGAACTGCTCTCAATTCCAGAATGTTTATTGGCAGGAGACTTTCCTCCTGACTCCATTGTCCCTGAGCCTTCAGAGAATTCCAGACAGCGCCCCAACCTAGAAGGCTGGCGTCTGTTGTTACGATTGTCCAGTCCGGCCTGCTGAACGGCATCCCCCTGGACAGATGTGGCCGAGAAAGCCACCATAGAAGAGAGTTTCTGGTCTCTTGATCCAGATTCAGAGTGGGGGACAAATCTGAGTAATCCCCATTCCACTGACTCAGCATGCACAATTGCAGCGGTCTGAGATGTAGGCGTGCAAAGGGTACTATGTCCATTGCTGCTACCATTAAGCCGATCACCTCCATGCATTGAGCTACTGACGGGAGTTGAATGGAATGAAGGACACGGCATACATTTAGAAGCTTTGTTAATCTGTCTTCTGTCAGATAAATCTTCATTTCTACAGAATCTATAAGAGTCCCCAAGAATGGAACTCTTGTGAGAGGCAAGAGAGAACTCTTCTTTTCGTTCACTTTCCATCCATGCGACCTTAGAAATGCCAGAACTAACTCTGTATGAGACTTGGCAGTTTGAAAGCTTGAAGCTTGTATCAGAATGTCGTCTAGGTACGGAGCTACCGAAATTCCTCGCGGTCTCAGAACCGCTAGAAGGGCACCCAGAACCTTTGTGAAGATTCTTGGAGCCGTAGCCAATCCGAATGGAAGGGCTACAAACTGGTAATGCCTGTCTAAGAAGGCAAACCTTAGATACCGGTAATGATCTTTGTGAATCGGTATGTGAAGGTAAGCATCCTTTAAATCCACTGTGGTCATGTATTGACCCTTTTGGATCATGGGTAAGATTGTCCGAATAGTTTCCATTTTGAACGATGGAACTCTTAGGAATTTGTTTAGGATCTTTAAATCCAAGATTGGCCTGAAAGTTCCCTCTTTTTTGGGAACCACAAACAGGTTTGAGTAAAACCCTTGTCCTTGTTCCGACCGCGGAACCGGATGGATCACTCCCATTAATAATAGATCTTGTACACAGCGTAGAAACGCGTCTTTCTTTATTTGGTTTGTTGACAACCTTGACAGATGAAATCTCCCTCTTGGGGGAGATAATTTGAAGTCTAGAAGGTATCCCTGAGATATGATCTCTAGCGCCCAGGGATCCTGAACATCTCTTGCCCAAGCCTGGGCGAAGAGAGAGAGTCTGCCCCCCACTAGATCCGGTCCCGGATCGGGGGCCCTCGGTTCATGCTGTCTTAGGGGCAGCAGCAGGCTTTCTGGCCTGCTTGCCCTTATTCCAGGACTGGTTAGGTTTCCAGCCTTGTCTGTAACGAGCAACAGCTCCTTCCTGTTTTGGTGCAGTGGAAGTTGATGCTGCACCTGCTTTGAAATTCCGAAAGGGACGAAAATTAGACTGTCTAGCCTTAGCTTTGGCTTTGTCTTGAGGTAGAGCGTGGCCCTTACCTCCTGTAATGTCAGCGATAATTTCTTTCAAACCGGGCCCAAATAAAGTTTGCCCCTTGAAAGGTATATTAAGTAATTTGGACTTAGAAGTTACATCAGCCGACCAGGATTTTAGCCACAGCGCCCTACGTGCCTGAATGGCGAATCCTGAATTCTTAGCCGTAAGTTTGGTTAAATGTACTACGGCCTCCGAAATGAATGAATTAGCTAGTTTAAGGACTCTAAGCCTGTCCGTAATGTCGTCCAGCGTAGCGGAACTAAGGTTCTCTTCCAGAGACTCAATCCAAAATGCTGCCGCAGCCGTAATCGGCGCGATGCATGCAAGGGGTTGCAATATAAAACCTTGTTGAACAAACATTTTCTTAAGGTAACCCTCTAATTTTTTATCCATAGGATCTGAAAAAGCACAGCTATCCTCCACCGGGATAGTGGTGCGCTTAGCTAAAGTAGAAACTGCTCCCTCCACCTTAGGGACCGTTTGCCATAAGTCCCGTGTGGTGGCGTCTATTGGAAACATCTTTCTAAATATTGGAGGGGGTGAGAACGGCACACCGGGTCTATCCCACTCCTTAGTAACAATTTCAGTTAATCTCTTAGGTATAGGAAAAACGTCAGTACTCGCCGGTACCGCAAAGTATTTATCCAACCTACACATTTTCTCTGGTATTGCAACAGTGTTACAATCGTTAAGAGCCGCTAAGACCTCCCCTAGTAATACACGGAGGTTTTCCAATTTAAATTTAAAATTTGAAATATCTGAATCCAATCTGCTTGGATCAGAACCGTCACCTACAGAATGAAGCTCTCCGTCCTCATGCTCTGCAAGCTGTGACGCAGTATCAGACATGGCCCTAGAATTATCAGCGCACTCTGTTCTCACCCCAGAGTGATCACGCTTGCCTCTTAGTTCTGGTAACTTAGCCAAAACTTCAGTCATAACAGTAGCCATATCTTGTAATGTTATCTGTAATGGCTGCCCAGATGTACTAGGCGCCATAATATCACGCACCTCCCGGGCGGGGGACGCAGGTACTGACACGTGAGGCGAGTTAGACGGCATAACTCTCCCCTCGCTGTTTGGTGAAATTTGTTCAATTTGTACAGATTGGCTTTTATTTAAAGTAGCATCAATACAGTTAGTACATAAATTTCTATTGGGCTCCACCTTGGCATTGGAACAAATGACACAGGTATCTTCCTCTGAATCAGACATGTTTAACACACTAGCAATAAGCATGCAACTTGGTTACAATCTTATTTAACAAAAAACGTACTGTGCCTCAAAGAAGCACTAAACGATTAAATGACAGTTGAAATAATGAACTGAAAAACAGTTATAGCATCACTCTTTAAAAACAACACAACTTGTTAGCAAAGGTTTGTTCCCATTAGTAAAGTAACACTAATTAAATTTTAAACATAAAAATCACAGAGCAACGTTTTAAAACACAGTCACTACATAAGTCTCACAGCTCTGCTGAGAGAATCTACCTCCCTTCAAAGAAGTTTGAAGACCCCTGAGTTCTGTTAGAGATGAACCGGATCATGCAGAAAATACAAGAGTAACTGACTGGAAATTTTTGATGCGTAGCAAAGAGCGCCAAAAACGGCCCCTCCCCCTCACACACAGCAGTGAGAGAGAAACGAAACCGTCATAATCAAAACAAGCAAACTGCCAAGTGGAAAAATAATGCCCAAATATTTATTCACTCAGTACCCCAGAAATGCAAACGATTCTACATTCCAGCAAAAACGTTTAACATGAATTAAATACCTATTAAAAGGTTTAATGTATTTTTACAATGGAATTCCGGTGTAATACCATCCCCAGAATACTGAAGTGTAGAGTATACATACATGTCATTATAACGGTATGGCAGGTATTTTCTCATCAATTCCATTCAGAAAATAAAAACTGCTACATACCTCAATGCAGATTCAACTGCCCGCTGTCCCCTGATCTGAAGCTTTTACCTCCCTCAGATGGCCGAGAAACAGCAATATGATCTTAACTACTCCGGTTAAAATCATAAGAAAAACTCTGGTAGATTCTTCTTCAAACTCTGCCAGAGAAGTAATAACACGCTCCGGTGCTATTGTAAAATAACAAACTTTTGATTGAAGTTATAAAAACTAAGTATAATCACCATAGTCCTCTCACACCTCCTATCTAGTCTTTGGGTGCAAGAGAATGACTGGAGGTGACGTAGAGGGGAGGAGCTATATAGCAACTCTGCTGGGTGAATCCTCTTGCACTTCCTGTAGGGGAGCAGATAATATCCCAGAAGTAATGATGACCCGTGGACTGATCACACATAACAGAAGAAAGGTATGCCTGGTTTCTCCCACTCCTTATTCACTATGTCCGCCACCCGTTTAGGTATCGGAAAAGCATCAGGGTGCACCGGGACCACTAGGAACTTGTCCATCTTGCACAATTTTTCTGGGATGACCAGATTATCACAATCATCAAGAGTAGATAGCACCTCCTTAAGTAATGCGCAGAGATGCTCTAATTTAAATTTAAATGTCACAACATCAGGTTCTGCCTGCTGAGAAATTCTTCCTGTATCAGAAATTTCTCCATCTGACAAACCCTCCCTCACTGCCACTTCAGACTGGTGTGAGGGTATGACAGAAAAATTATCATCAGCGCCCTCCTGCTCTACAGTGTTTAAAACAGAGCAATTGCGCTTTCTCTGAAATGCTGGCATTTGGATAAAATATTAGCTATGGAGTTATCCATTACTGCCGTCAATTGTTGCATAGTAACAAGCATTGGCGCGCTAGAAGTACTAGGGGTCGCCTGCGCGGGCATAACTGGTATAGACACAGAAGGAGAAGATGTAGAGCTATCTCTATTTTCTTCATCTGAGGAATCATCCTGGGCAACCTTACTATTTGTGACAATACTGTCCTTACTGTGTTTGGACGCTATGGCACAATTATCACATATATTTGAAGGGGGAACCACATTGGCTTCCATACATACAGAACATGATCTATCTGAAGGTACAGACATGTTAAACAGGCTTAAACTGGTTAATAAAGTACAAAAACCGTTTTAAAACAAAACCGTTACTATCTCTTTAAATGTTAAACAGGGCACACTTTATTACTGAATATGTGAAAAACTATGAAGGAATTATCCAATCTTTACCAAATTTTCACCACAGTGTCTTAATGCATTCAAAGTATTGCACCCCAATTTTCAAGCTGTTAACCCTTAAAATGTGGAAACCGGAGCCCTTTGTTGTGACTTCAACTATCCCAGGGGGGTATTTCAAGCCTTCTAGGGACGTTTTCAGTGGACACCAGACCCTCTCACATGCATCTACATGCACTGTACTTAAAAGAAACTGTGCAATAATGGCGCGAAAATGAGGTTCTGCCTAATACAGTGACAGGCCCTTCCTGACTGGGAAGGTGTCTTAACTAGTGCCTGGCGATAAAAAACGTTCCCCAAATAATAAAAGTGTGAAATCCACTTCAAACTTTAAATAAAAACTTAAATAAACAATCAATTTAGCCCTTAAGAGTGTCCACCAGTTAATAGCCCATAATAAGCCCTTTATTCTTTCTAAGTCTAAGAAAATGGCTTACCGATCCCCATGAAGGGAAAAATGACAGCCTTCCAGCATTACACAGTCTTGTTAGAAAATGGCTAGTCATACCTTGAGCAGAAAAGTCTGCAAACTGTTCCCCCCAACTGAAGTTCTCTCATCTCAACAGTCCTGTGTGGGAACAGCAATCGATTTTAGTTACTGCTGCTAAAATCATACTCCTCTCTTAAACAGAACTCTTCATCTCTTTCTGTTTCAGAGTAAATAGTACATACCAGCACTATTTTAAAATAACAAACTCTTGATAGAAGAAATAAAAAACTACAACTAACACCACAAACTCCTCACCATCCCCGTGGAGATGCTACTTGTTCAGAGCGGCAAGGAGAATGACTGGGGGGCGGAGCCAGAGGGGGAGCTATATGGACAGCTCTTGCTGTGTGCTCTCCTTGCCTTTCCCTGTAGGGGAGGAGAATATCCCACAAGTAATGGATGACGCCGTGGACCGGACACACCAATGTTAGAGAAAACCTCTGAAGAAACCACAGGAGGTTAATGAGCAGAATTTAAATGTTAGCTAGTCTTAAATCAAAAGAACTAGACTCCTCAATATCCAATATAATCAACACCTTTTCAACAACGAATGTACTTTTTAAAAAAAATAAAAAAGTAGATTTGTTAGTGTCAAATATCTGATGAAGTATATTCTAAATGAGAAAAAACATCATCAGAGAAGGATAATTCAGTATGTTGTCGGTCATTTAAAAATTCATCAACTAAATGAGAAGTTTAAAAAAGACCTATAAATTTTATTAGAAGGCGGGATGTCAGACAAAGCCTTTAGAATAGAATCAGAAAAACATTCTCATAGATTCCTAGGTATATCTTGTACATTAGATGTAAAAAGAATAGCAATAGATAATGCATAAATACTATCATGATAACTTATTACAAACCATAGCTAAAGATAAAATTCATAACATTAAAATAAATGAACTTAGCTTTGGTAGGACTGATATCAGTCATCAGGAATCCAACAGTATTTTTTGATACAGGAACAGTTTTTGGAATATCTTGCAATATGTAATAGAAAAACAACATATAAAGCAAAATTATCAAATTCCTTAAATGACAGTTTCAGGAATGGGAAAAAATGCAAACAGAACAAGCCTCTAGAAACCAGAAGCAACTAAAAAGTGAGACTTAAATAATGTAAAAAAACTGGCGCCAAGTATGACGCCCACATATTTTGTGGCACCAAAAACGTCTGTAATGAACACGAGAGTCAAAAATGACGCAACTACGTGAAAACTTCCGGCGTTTACTACGACGCCGGAAATGACGTCATTGACGTCAAACATCAATCTCGCGCCAAGAAAGTCTTGCGCCAAAAATGACGCAATAAATTCTAGCATTTTTTGCACCCGCAAGCCTAACAGCCCGCAATTTAAAGGAAAAAACAGAATTTATGTTTACCTGATAAATTTCTTTCTCCAACGGTGTGTCCGGTCCACGGCGTCATCCTTACTTGTGGGATATTCTCTTCCCCAACAGGAAAAGGCAAAGAGCCCAGCAAAGCTGGTCACATGATCCCTCCTAGGCTCCGCCTACCCCAGTCATTCGACCGACGTTAAGGAGGAATATTAGCATAGGAGAAACCATATGGTACCGTGGTGACTGTAGTTAAAGAAAATAAATTATCAGACCTGATTAAAAAAACCAGGGCGGGCCGTGGACCGGACACACCGTTGGAGAAAGAAATTTATCAGGTAAACATAAATTCTGTTTTCTCCAACATAGGTGTGTCCGGTCCACGGCGTCATCCTTACTTGTGGGAACCAATACCAAAGCTTTAGGACACGGATGAAGGGAGGGAGCAAATCAGGTCACCTAAATGGAAGGCACCACGGCTTGCAAAACCTTTCTCCCAAAAATAGCCTCAGAAGAAGCAAAAGTATCAAACTTGTAAAATTTGGTAAAAGTGTGCAGTGAAGACCAAGTCGCTGCCCTACATATCTGATCAACAGAAGCCTCGTTCTTGAAGGCCCATGTGGAAGCCACAGCCCTAGTGGAATGAGCTGTGATTCTTTCAGGAGGCTGCCGTCCGGCAGTCTCGTAAGCCAATCTGATGATGCTTTTAATCCAAAAAGAGAGAGAGGTAGAAGTTGCTTTTTGACCTCTCCTTTTACCTGAATAAACAACAAACAAGGGAGAAAATATACAGGTAATAAGGGAGGCGCTAAGAAAAGCCAAAGGTATCAAGCACTTAAAATTTAATAAAAACACTAAAGCATACAATAACATATGTATAGGGGACGTCTCCCCAAAAACGAAATACTAATAAATAAAAACTAAAATACTAAAAGATGCAATTGATAAAACTTCCACAGATTTAAAACCATACAATTTGTATAGGGCAGTCCCAATCAGTTCGTTTTAGTAGGGTCAGATAGAAATGTCTTTACTCCATATAAAATGTAACTGAGTCTGTGGTCAGCGTCTCACTAGTCAAATACCACCAAGCTGCCAAATTGATAGAGCAATAGCTGCCAAACAGTGTAAGTGGATAATAATATACATGCAATTCCAAAGTTCTCTTACTGTGTAAGATATCACTTTAGCAGAACATTCAGCCGTGTACTTTACCAGATCCTTATCCGTGAAGTAGATGTCTTTTCCCCTCGCCCGGTATTCACCTCGAGCGGGGCCGACTGAAACTTTCCGGCGTCTGACGTCACTGAAAGATGTTCCGGTTAGGAGAAGAAGCCGATTCCTGCGCTTACTTCTATGACCTGTAGTCACGGTCCTCTCAGATGAGCCCTGCACTTAGTGCTTATAGCACGCAAGGGATTGGATACTGGGCAAAGTGAAGGATATCCCAGAAATGCTGCCAAACACAAGTCCTACAGATGATTTACTCCTATTTAGGAGAAGATAGTTCCAAAATGTATAACCCGGGTTATTAAGTAGGAATCAAAAGATATGTAGATTGTTGTCACAGAAATAAAAACAACAACACTGCCAACACATACGACGCGTTTCGCCCTCCTATGGGCTTTATCAAGATAGTGGTGGCAAGTGTGAATGACCTTATTTAAAGGGGTATCATTCAGTCTGATTGGTGGTGGTTTCAATTAGCAGATTTGCTTTAAGGTGGTATTTGACTTTCAGTAGCAACTTCTTTTTAAGGTGGTATTTTTCTCTTCTGACCTTTTAAATGAAATCACACAATCTTGCTACTAAAGGGACCTCGCAGTTGTACCAGAAAAAGGACCGCAATAGAATAATAAATAGAATATTCATAAATATTTAACGGAGAATCTATATGTGATTAATAAGAGATATATAACAAATTTTTATTACATATATCACTACAAATTGGCTCAAAGGCTTCCTAATAAAAAACTGTGTAAATATATCAAATGTAAATACATGAGTATACCATAAAATGTGCTAACTGAATAAAATTACATAATTCTCATAATAAAGTGCAAAGTTAATATATAATCTTACAAGTGAAGAAAATAATCTAACAACTATACATGTGTAATAAAATTTAAAATAATTAATCATTCAAATAAAAAGGGAGAGAGATCTAATTCAGAATTTAATCCCTTAGGATATAGGGTGTCATACTTATAGATATATTCTGCTTCCCTTATAAGGAGGGTTTTTTCAATATTACCACCTCTCCAATGATTGTTTATTTTAAGAATACCCCAATATTTTAAATCCCTAGTATTACCATGGTGAACTTCCTTAAAGTGCTTATATAAATGTGTGTCCTCTTTTTCTTTTTCTATACAAAGAAGGTGTTCTCTTATTCTATCCCGGAGACTCCTCTTGGTTTCTCCGAAATAGAACAAGTTGCATGTGCATTTCAATACATATATGACATTCTTATGAGTGCATCTAATAATTCCCTTTATCGTGATATCTTCACCCAAACTATTGATTTTAAGATTCTTCAATTTTGAACTATGTGTGCATGCTTTACATGTGTAGCAGGGAAAGAAACCTGCTACACTTCTACCCTCCAGATCTAATTGTTTTTGGTCTCTTGTCTTCTTTCGTATTTCACTAGGGGCCAGAGTTGTTTTAAAATTCTTTGCTCTCTTAAAAATAAAGGTCGGTCTGTCCGCCAACTGATTCCCTATGATATTATCCTCTTTTAATAAGTGCCAGTTCCTTTTAATAATTTTTTTAATCAGATAATGGTCTGCGTTATAATCCGTTACAAATGGAACATTGATTTCGTCTCCTTTAATAATTTCCTTTGTTTTATAATTTAGAAGATCATCCCTATTCTTCATCTGTGCTTTTTTTATTGCCCCTGTAATCTTTTCCTCCTCATAACCCTTTACAGTGAATTTATCTGCTAGGACTACTACCTGTCTTTCAAAGTCCTCAATACGTGAGCAGTTTTTCCTTATCCGTAAGCTTTGGCCGAACGGGATATTGTCCTTCCATTGCTTCAAGTGGCAACTATCCGCATGTAGCAGATTGTTGCAATCTACCTCTTTAAAGTGAGTTTGTGTTTCCAATTTCTGGTCTATTACCATAATTTCTAAATCTAAAAACACCACTTTTTCTTTACTATATTGACTCACAAACTTAAGACCATTATTATTGTCGTTCATCTCTTCAAAGAGTTTTATCAAATCTTGCTCAGGACCCTTCCATATAATTAATAGGTCATCTATATAACGCTTATAGAGTACGAGGTTTGCACCGAGATCTCTACTATTAAAGAAATGCTCTTCCCAGACACCCATAAAAAGGTTGGCATAGCTCGGTGCAAACCTCGTACCCATCGCGGTCCCTTCTATCTGCAGGAAAAAATTGTTGTCGAACGAAAAATAATTATGCTCCAATATATACCTGATATTATTTAAGATAAATTTTCTTTGTTCATCCCTCATATTAGAATCCTGTTCTAAATAGTGTCTGACAGCTTGTATACCTTGTTCGTGCTTAATTATGGTATATAATGACGACACATCACATGTCGCCATTATCATGTCACTACTCCATTCTATCGATTTAAGACAATTCAGCACTTGAGTGGAGTCTTTGAGATATGAATCCAAATTAGATACATAGGGCTGAAGAAATTTGTCAATATATTGGGACACATTTGCTGATATGGAGTTAATCCCAGACACTATTGGTCTCCCCGGGGGGTTAATCAGACACTTGTGGACCTTCGGTAGGAAATAAAAAATAGGGATTCTAGGGTGGTCCGATGTTAGATATGAAAATTCTTTATCATTCAGGATTCCTTTTTTATTTCCCTCTACTAGCATTTTATCAAGAATTATTTTGTATCTTTTTGTTGGGTCACTGGTTAACAATCTATATGTTTTCTTATCATTGAGGAGTCTGTAGGCTTCTGCCATATACTTTGTTGTGTCCATTATTACTACCCCTCCACCCTTGTCCGCCGGCTTTATGGTGATTTGATTATTAGTTTGTAACTTACTCAGAGTCTCTCTTTCTTTTTTGCTTATATTTTGTTTTCTTAATTTGGGGAGACTACATTTCCTTATATCATTGGTCACTATCTTTTCAAACGTTTCTAAAAAATTGCCTTTGGCAAAAGTGGGGTTAAATCTTGACTTTGACTTCAGACTAGTATGTCGAAAATTATCTGTTACTTCATGATCATTAATCGCTTGTTTCTCTAAAGGGGTTTTCATAAAAAATCTTTTAATGGTCAAATTTCTAACGAACTTCTTTACATGAATATGGGTATTAAACTTGTTCATCCTTACCGTAGGGGCATAGGATAATCCCAAATTCAGGAGTTTCTCTTGTTCACTATTTAACTTAAATTGGCTCAGATTAAAAATCCCTTTCTTTTCATTATTAACTATCTTACCCTTTTGGCTACATTTACGTGTTCCTCCTCCTCTCTTTCCTCGAGCCCTCTTTTTCTTCTTTGGGTTTGGTCTAGATTTAATCTTGGGGTGTCTCTTGATGTGCCCTCTCTTGGAGGGCTGTAGTCTAAAAAAGATTTCTCTTCAGTAGTTAGTGTTTTGGAAACAGTAGGTTCTGCTCTTAAAGGGTCAAATCTATTGTACGTTGGTGTTTCATTCTCCTTATAATCATGTCTATAATTTTCCTGTCTAAAATTATCATGTCTCACAGTATTTCTCCTCCTGGGATATTCCCATTCATTATGCCTTGGCTGATACTCTCTTTGATTGAAATTATTATAATCATTATGATTATATCTATGTTGGGAATAGTGCCTATTATAGTATTGGTTAGACCCATAGTGATTGTAATTGTTGTGATAACCTCTATTGTAATGGTTGTTTCTATAGTTATCTCTACTATGGTTGTAATTATAGCCATTAATTCTTTCTTGAAATTTTTCCTCCTGATAGTTATTACTTTGATTATAAAATGGTCTGGTGTTAGAATCAACATTTGGCTTATTTTTATGTGTATGTGTGCCCTGCACTCTTGTGCTGGTTTTGTTATTTTTAGTTGTTTGTTCATTACTAGCCTCTGTTTTTTCATTACTTTCCTTAATATCTCTCTCCATCTTGCCCCATTTAGACTTTAAAAGATCTTTATTTAAATTGTCTAGTTTGTTAATGATCACTTTTTGTTTCTCTTTAAATTCCCTATCCTCCTTCAATCCTTCTAGTTGTTCTTTTAAACTAAGTATTTCGTTTTCAATTGATACTAAGGATTCTTTACGTGATCTTTTTAAAATATCTAAGAGACTATTAGATGCCTTATTTAGTGTATCAGACCATTCCAATTGTAATTTTTGGCTCAAAGTAAAGGTACAGGTTTTATTAAATTGTAAACCCTTTGGTATTAGACCTTTAGTTGTGTATCTATTTAAAAAGACTAATTCCATTTTTTGTTTGAGCTCTTTTGTCATCGCTATTTCTAAACTATGCATAATGTCTGAGAGATTGGATGTACTTCCCACCGTATTGTCCCCTGTAAAATTCTCAACATCCATATCGAGATAAATTTTATCTCTGAAATCAAATAAATCCTCCATATATATAGAGATAAGGAGATTTTTTATCCTATAAAGTGCAATAAGTGTGACCTGAAGCAGCAACCAATCACAGGGATATAAAGTTAATGTAAAATAAAGGGGAGAGAAAGGTGCGCTAGGCCAAATCGATAACCAAACACCCCCTTAAAAAGACAAATATCCCTACAGTTGTCTAAAATAAGAGAGAAAATATACAGGTAATAAGGGAGGCGCTAAGAAAAGCCAAAGGTATCAAGCACTTAAAATTTAATAAAAACACTAAAGCATACAATAACATATGTATAGGGGACGTCTCCCCAAAAACGAAATACTAATAAATAAAAACTAAAATACTAAAAGATGCAATTGATAAAACTTCCACAGATTTAAAACCATACAATTTGTATAGGGCAGTCCCAATCAGTTCGTTTTAGTAGGGTCAGATAGAAATGTCTTTACTCCATATAAAATGTAACTGAGTCTGTGGTCAGCGTCTCACTAGTCAAATACCACCAAGCTGCCAAATTGATAGAGCAATAGCTGCCAAACAGTGTAAGTGGATAATAATATACATGCAATTCCAAAGTTCTCTTACTGTGTAAGATATCACTTTAGCAGAACATTCAGCCGTGTACTTTACCAGATCCTTATCCGTGAAGTAGATGTCTTTTCCCCTCGCCCGGTATTCACCTCGAGCGGGGCCGACTGAAACTTTCCGGCGTCTGACGTCACTGAAAGATGTTCCGGTTAGGAGAAGAAGCCGATTCCTGCGCTTACTTCTATGACCTGTAGTCACGGTCCTCTCAGATGAGCCCTGCACTTAGTGCTTATAGCACGCAAGGGATTGGATACTGGGCAAAGTGAAGGATATCCCAGAAATGCTGCCAAACACAAGTCCTACAGATGATTTACTCCTATTTAGGAGAAGATAGTTCCAAAATGTATAACCCGGGTTATTAAGTAGGAATCAAAAGATATGTAGATTGTTGTCACAGAAATAAAAACAACAACACTGCCAACACATACGACGCGTTTCGCCCTCCTATGGGCTTTATCAAGATAGTGGTGGCAAGTGTGAATGACCTTATTTAAAGGGGTATCATTCAGTCTGATTGGTGGTGGTTTCAATTAGCAGATTTGCTTTAAGGTGGTATTTGACTTTCAGTAGCAACTTCTTTTTAAGGTGGTATTTTTCTCTTCTGACCTTTTAAATGAAATCACACAATCTTGCTACTAAAGGGACCTCGCAGTTGTACCAGAAAAAGGACCGCAATAGAATAATAAATAGAATATTCATAAATATTTAACGGAGAATCTATATGTGATTAATAAGAGATATATAACAAATTTTTATTACATATATCACTACAAATTGGCTCAAAGGCTTCCTAATAAAAAACTGTGTAAATATATCAAATGTAAATACATGAGTATACCATAAAATGTGCTAACTGAATAAAATTACATAATTCTCATAATAAAGTGCAAAGTTAATATATAATCTTACAAGTGAAGAAAATAATCTAACAACTATACATGTGTAATAAAATTTAAAATAATTAATCATTCAAATAAAAAGGGAGAGAGATCTAATTCAGAATTTAATCCCTTAGGATATAGGGTGTCATACTTATAGAAGGAGGATAGGGAATTTAAAGAGAAACAAAAAAGTGATCATTAACAAACTAGACAATTTAAATAAAGATCTTTTAAAGTCTAAATGGGGCAAGATGGAGAGAGATATTAAGGAAAGTAATGAAAAAACAGAGGCTAGTAATGAACAAACAACTAAAAATAACAAAACCAGCACAAGAGTGCAGGGCACACATACACATAAAAATAAGCCAAATGTTGATTCTAACACCAGACCATTTTATAATCAAAGTAATAACTATCAGGAGGAAAAATTTCAAGAAAGAATTAATGGCTATAATTACAACCATAGTAGAGATAACTATAGAAACAACCATTACAATAGAGGTTATCACAACAATTACAATCACTATGGGTCTAACCAATACTATAATAGGCACTATTCCCAACATAGATATAATCATAATGATTATAATAATTTCAATCAAAGAGAGTATCAGCCAAGGCATAATGAATGGGAATATCCCAGGAGGAGAAATACTGTGAGACATGATAATTTTAGACAGGAAAATTATAGACATGATTATAAGGAGAATGAAACACCAACGTACAATAGATTTGACCCTTTAAGAGCAGAACCTACTGTTTCCAAAACACTAACTACTGAAGAGAAATCTTTTTTAGACTACAGCCCTCCAAGAGAGGGCACATCAAGAGACACCCCAAGATTAAATCTAGACCAAACCCAAAGAAGAAAAAGAGGGCTCGAGGAAAGAGAGGAGGAGGAACACGTAAATGTAGCCAAAAGGGTAAGATAGTTAATAATGAAAAGAAAGGGATTTTTAATCTGAGCCAATTTAAGTTAAATAGTGAACAAGAGAAACTCCTGAATTTGGGATTATCCTATGCCCCTACGGTAAGGATGAACAAGTTTAATACCCATATTCATGTAAAGAAGTTCGTTAGAAATTTGACCATTAAAAGATTCTTTATGAAAACCCCTTTAGAGAAACAAGCGATTAATGATCATGAAGTAACAGATAATTTTCGACATACTAGTCTGAAGTCAAAGTCAAGATTTAACCCCACTTTTGCCAAAGGCAATTTTTTAGAAACGTTTGAAAAGATAGTGACCAATGATATAAGGAAATGTAGTCTCCCCAAATTAAGAAAACAAAATATAAGCAAAAAAGAAAGAGAGACTCTGAGTAAGTTACAAACTAATAATCAAATCACCATAAAGCCGGCGGACAAGGGTGGAGGGGTAGTAATAATGGACACAACAAAGTATATGGCAGAAGCCTACAGACTCCTCAATGATAAGAAAACATATAGATTGTTAACCAGTGACCCAACAAAAAGATACAAAATAATTCTTGATAAAATGCTAGTAGAGGGAAATAAAAAAGGAATCCTGAATGATAAAGAATTTTCATATCTAACATCGGACCACCCTAGAATCCCTATTTTTTATTTCCTACCGAAGGTCCACAAGTGTCTGATTAACCCCCCGGGGAGACCAATAGTGTCTGGGATTAACTCCATATCAGCAAATGTGTCCCAATATATTGACAAATTTCTTCAGCCCTATGTATCTAATTTGGATTCATATCTCAAAGACTCCACTCAAGTGCTGAATTGTCTTAAATCGATAGAATGGAGTAGTGACATGATAATGGCGACATGTGATGTGTCGTCATTATATACCATAATTAAGCACGAACAAGGTATACAAGCTGTCAGACACTATTTAGAACAGGATTCTAATATGAGGGATGAACAAAGAAAATTTATCTTAAATAATATCAGGTATATATTGGAGCATAATTATTTTTCGTTCGACAACAATTTTTTCCTGCAGATAGAAGGGACCGCGATGGGTACGAGGTTTGCACCGAGCTATGCCAACCTTTTTATGGGTGTCTGGGAAGAGCATTTCTTTAATAGTAGAGATCTCGGTGCAAACCTCGTACTCTATAAGCGTTATATAGATGACCTATTAATTATATGGAAGGGTCCTGAGCAAGATTTGATAAAACTCTTTGAAGAGATGAACGACAATAATAATGGTCTTAAGTTTGTGAGTCAATATAGTAAAGAAAAAGTGGTGTTTTTAGATTTAGAAATTATGGTAATAGACCAGAAATTGGAAACACAAACTCACTTTAAAGAGGTAGATTGCAACAATCTGCTACATGCGGATAGTTGCCACTTGAAGCAATGGAAGGACAATATCCCGTTCGGCCAAAGCTTACGGATAAGGAAAAACTGCTCACGTATTGAGGACTTTGAAAGACAGGTAGTAGTCCTAGCAGATAAATTCACTGTAAAGGGTTATGAGGAGGAAAAGATTACAGGGGCAATAAAAAAAGCACAGATGAAGAATAGGGATGATCTTCTAAATTATAAAACAAAGGAAATTATTAAAGGAGACGAAATCAATGTTCCATTTGTAACGGATTATAACGCAGACCATTATCTGATTAAAAAAATTATTAAAAGGAACTGGCACTTATTAAAAGAGGATAATATCATAGGGAATCAGTTGGCGGACAGACCGACCTTTATTTTTAAGAGAGCAAAGAATTTTAAAACAACTCTGGCCCCTAGTGAAATACGAAAGAAGACAAGAGACCAAAAACAATTAGATCTGGAGGGTAGAAGTGTAGCAGGTTTCTTTCCCTGCTACACATGTAAAGCATGCACACATAGTTCAAAATTGAAGAATCTTAAAATCAATAGTTTGGGTGAAGATATCACGATAAAGGGAATTATTAGATGCACTCATAAGAATGTCATATATGTATTGAAATGCACATGCAACTTGTTCTATTTCGGAGAAACCAAGAGGAGTCTCCGGGATAGAATAAGAGAACACCTTCTTTGTATAGAAAAAGAAAAAGAGGACACACATTTATATAAGCACTTTAAGGAAGTTCACCATGGTAATACTAGGGATTTAAAATATTGGGGTATTCTTAAAATAAACAATCATTGGAGAGGTGGTAATATTGAAAAAACCCTCCTTATAAGGGAAGCAGAATATATCTATAAGTATGACACCCTATATCCTAAGGGATTAAATTCTGAATTAGATCTCTCTCCCTTTTTATTTGAATGATTAATTATTTTAAATTTTATTACACATGTATAGTTGTTAGATTATTTTCTTCACTTGTAAGATTATATATTAACTTTGCACTTTATTATGAGAATTATGTAATTTTATTCAGTTAGCACATTTTATGGTATACTCATGTATTTACATTTGATATATTTACACAGTTTTTTATTAGGAAGCCTTTGAGCCAATTTGTAGTGATATATGTAATAAAAATTTGTTATATATCTCTTATTAATCACATATAGATTCTCCGTTAAATATTTATGAATATTCTATTTATTATTCTATTGCGGTCCTTTTTCTGGTACAACTGCGAGGTCCCTTTAGTAGCAAGATTGTGTGATTTCATTTAAAAGGTCAGAAGAGAAAAATACCACCTTAAAAAGAAGTTGCTACTGAAAGTCAAATACCACCTTAAAGCAAATCTGCTAATTGAAACCACCACCAATCAGACTGAATGATACCCCTTTAAATAAGGTCATTCACACTTGCCACCACTATCTTGATAAAGCCCATAGGAGGGCGAAACGCGTCGTATGTGTTGGCAGTGTTGTTGTTTTTATTTCTGTGACAACAATCTACATATCTTTTGATTCCTACTTAATAACCCGGGTTATACATTTTGGAACTATCTTCTCCTAAATAGGAGTAAATCATCTGTAGGACTTGTGTTTGGCAGCATTTCTGGGATATCCTTCACTTTGCCCAGTATCCAATCCCTTGCGTGCTATAAGCACTAAGTGCAGGGCTCATCTGAGAGGACCGTGACTACAGGTCATAGAAGTAAGCGCAGGAATCGGCTTCTTCTCCTAACCGGAACATCTTTCAGTGACGTCAGACGCCGGAAAGTTTCAGTCGGCCCCGCTCGAGGTGAATACCGGGCGAGGGGAAAAGACATCTACTTCACGGATAAGGATCTGGTAAAGTACACGGCTGAATGTTCTGCTAAAGTGATATCTTACACAGTAAGAGAACTTTGGAATTGCATGTATATTATTATCCACTTACACTGTTTGGCAGCTATTGCTCTATCAATTTGGCAGCTTGGTGGTATTTGACTAGTGAGACGCTGACCACAGACTCAGTTACATTTTATATGGAGTAAAGACATTTCTATCTGACCCTACTAAAACGAACTGATTGGGACTGCCCTATACAAATTGTATGGTTTTAAATCTGTGGAAGTTTTATCAATTGCATCTTTTAGTATTTTAGTTTTTATTTATTAGTATTTCGTTTTTGGGGAGACGTCCCCTATACATATGTTATTGTATGCTTTAGTGTTTTTATTAAATTTTAAGTGCTTGATACCTTTGGCTTTTCTTAGCGCCTCCCTTATTACCTGTATATTTTCTCTCTTATTTTAGACAACTGTAGGGATATTTGTCTTTTTAAGGGGGTGTTTGGTTATCGATTTGGCCTAGCGCACCTTTCTCTCCCCTTTATTTTACATAAACAACAAACAAGGAAGATGTTTGTCTAAAATCCTTTGTAGCATCCAAATAGAATTTTAGAGCGCGAACAACATCCAAATTGTGCAACAAACGTTCCTTCTTTGAAACTGGTTTCGGACACAGAGAAGGCACGATAATCTCCTGGTTAATGTTTTTGTTAGAAACAACTTTCGGAAGAAAACCAGGTTTAGTACGTAAAACCACCTTATCTGCATGGAACACCAGATAAGGAGGGGAACACTGCAGAGCAGATAATTCTGAAACTCTTCTAGCAGAAGAAATTGCAACTAAAAACAAAACTTTCCAAGATAATAACTTAATATCAACGGAATGTAAGGGTTCAAACGGAACCCCCTGAAGAACTGAAAGAACTAAATTGAGACTCCAAGGAGGAGTCAAAGGTTTGTAAACAGGCTTAATTCTAACCAAAGCCTGAACAAAGGCTTGAACATCTGGCACAGCTGCCAGCTTTTTGTGAAGTAACACCGACAAGGCAGAAATCTGTCCCTTCAGGGAACTTGCCGATAATCCTTTTTCCAATCCTTCTTGAAGGAAGGATAGAATCCTAGGAACCTTAACCTTGTCCCAAGGGAATCCTTTAGATTCACACCAACAGATATATTTTTTCCAAATTTTGTGGTAAATCTTTCTAGTTACAGGCTTTCTGGCCTGAACAAGAGTATCGATAACAGAATCTGAGAAACCTCGCTTCGATAAAATCAAGCGTTCAATCTCCAGGCAGTCAGCTGGAGTGAAACCAGATTCGGATGTTCGAACGGACCCTGAACAAGAAGGTCTCGTCTCAAAGGTAGCTTCCAAGGTGGAGCCGATGACATATTCACCAGATCTGCATACCAAGTCCTGCGTGGCCACGCAGGAGCTATCAAGATCACCGACGCCCTCTCCTGATTGATCCTGGCTACCAGCCTGGGAATGAGAGGAAACGGCGGAAACACATAAGCTAGTTTGAAGGTCCAAGGTGCTACTAGTGCATCCACTAGAGCCGCCTTGGGATCCCTGGATCTGGACCCGTAACAGGGAACTTTGAAGTTCTGACGAGAGGCCATTAGATCCATGTCTGGAATGCCCCACAGCTGAGTGACTAGGGCAAAGATTTCCGGATGGAGTTCCCACTCCCCCGGATGCAATGTCTGACGACTCAGAAAATCCGCTTCCCAATTTTCCACTCCCGGGATGTGGATAGCAGACAGGTGGCAGGAGTGAGACTCCGCCCATAGAATAATCTTGGTCACTTCCTCCATCGCTAGGGAACTCTTTGTTCCCCCCTGATGGTTGATGTACGCAACAGTCGTCATGTTGTCTGATTGAAACCGTATGAACTTGGTCCTTGCTAGCTGAGGCCAAGCCTTGAGAGCATTGAATATCGCTCTCAGTTCCAGAATATTTATCGGTAGAAGAGATTCTTCCCGAGACCAAAGACCCTGAGCTTTCAGGGATCCCCAGACCGCGCCCCAGCCCGTCAGACTGGCGTCGGTCGTGACAATGACCCACTCTGGTCTGCGGAATGTCATCCCTTGTGACAGGTTGTCCAGGGACAGCCACCAACGGAGTGAGTCTCTGGTCCTCTGATTTACTTGTATCTTTGGAGACAAGTCTGTATAGTCCCCATTCCACTGACTGAGCATGCACAGTTGTAATGGTCTTAGATGGATGCGCGCAAAAGGAACTATGTCCATTGCCGCTACCATCAACCCGATCACTTCCATGCACTGAGCTACGGAAGGAAGAGGAACGGAATGAAGAATCCGACAAGAGTCCAGAAGCTTTGTTATTCTGGCCTCTGTTAGAAAAATCCTCATTTCTGAGGAATCTATAATTGTTCCCAAGAAGGGAACCCTTGTTGACGGGGATAGAGAACTCTTTTCCACGTTCACTTTCCAGCCGTGAGATCTGAGAAAGGCCAGGACGATGTCCGTGTGAGCCTTTGCTCGAGGGAGGGACGACGCTTGAATCAGAATGTCGTCCAGGTAGGGTACTACTGCAATGCCCCTTGGTCTTAGCACCGCTAGAAGGGACCCTAGTACCTTTGTGAAAATCCTTGGAGCAGTGGCTAATCCGAAAGGAAGCGCCACGAACTGGTAATGTTTGTCCAGGAATGCAAACCTTAGGAACCGATGATGTTCCTTGTGGATAGGAATATGTAGATACGCATCCTTTAAATCCACCGTGGTCATGAATTGACCTTCCTGGATGGAAGGAAGGATAGTTCGAATGGTTTCCATCTTGAACGATGGGACCTTGAGAATTTTGTTTAAGATCTTGAGATCTAGGATTGGTCTGAACGTTCCCTCTTTTTTGGGAACTATGAACAGATTGGAGTAGAACCCCATCCCTTGTTCTCTCAATGGAACAGGATGAATCACTCCCATTTTTAACAGGTCTTCTACACAATGTAAGAACGCCTGTCTTTTTATGTGGTCTGAAGACAACTGAGACCTGTGGAACCTCCCCCTTGGGGGAAGTCCCTTGAATTCCAGAAGATAACCCTGGGAGACTATTTCTAGCGCCCAAGGATCCAGAACATCTCTTGCCCAAGCCTGAGCGAAGAGAGAGAGTCTGCCCCCCACCAGATCCGGTCCCGGATCGGGGGCCAATATTTCATGCTGTCTTGGTAGCAGTGGCAGGTTTCTTGGCCTGCTTTCCCTTGTTCCAGCCTTGCATTGGTCTCCAAGCTGGCTTGGCCTGAGAAGTATTACCCTCTTGCTTAGAGGACGTAGCACCTTGGGCTGGTCCGTTTTTACGAAAGGGACGAAAATTAGGTCTATTTTTTGCCTTGAAAGGCCGATCCTGAGGAAGGGCATGGCCCTTACCCCCAGTGATATCAGAGATAATCTCTTTCAAGTCAGGACCAAACAGCGTTTTCCCCTTGAAAGGAATGTTTAGTAGCTTGTTCTTGGAAGACGCATCAGCCGACCAAGATTTCAACCAAAGCGCTCTGCGCGCCACAATAGCAAACCCAGAATTCTTAGCCGCTAACTTAGCCAATTGCAAAGAGGCGTCTAGAGTGAAAGAATTAGCCAATTTGAGAGCATTGACTCTGTCCATAATCTCCTCATAAGGAGGAGAGTCACTATCGAGCACCTTAATCAGTTCATCAAACCAGAAATATGCGGCTGTAGTGACAGGGACAATGCATGAAATGGGTTGTAGAAGGTAACCCTGCTGAACAAACATCTTTTTAAGCAAACCTTCTAATTTTTTATCCATAGGATCTTTGAAAGCACAACTATCCTCTATGGGAATAGTGGTGCGTTTGTTTAAAGTAGAAACCGCTCCCTCGACCTTGGGGACTGACTGCCATAAGTCCTTTCTGGGGTCGACCATAGGAAACAATTTTTTAAATATGGGGGGAGGGACGAAAGGAATACCGGGCCTTTCCCATTCTTTATTAACAATGTCCGCCACCCGCTTGGGTATAGGAAAAGCTTCTGGGAGCCCCGGCACCTCTAGGAACTTGTCCATTTTACATAGTTTCTCTGGGATGACCAAATTTTCACAATCATCCAGAGTGGATAATACCTCCTTAAGCAAAATGCGGAGATGTTCCAATTTAAATTTAAATGTAATCACATCAGATTCAGCCTGCTGAGAAATGTTCCCTAAATCAGTAATTTCTCCCTCAGACAAAACCTCCCTGGCCCCCTCAGATTGGGTTAGGGGCCCTTCAGAGATATTAATATCAGCGTCGTCATGCTCTTCAGTAACTAAAACAGAGCATCCACGCTTACGCTGACAAGGGTTCATTTTGGCTAAAATGTTTTTGACAGAATTATCCATTACAGCCGTTAATTGTTGCATAGTAAGGAGTATTGGCGCGCTAGATGTACTAGGGGCCTCCTGAGTGGGCAAGACTCGTGTAGACGAAGGAGGGAATGATGCAGTACCATGCTTACTCCCCTCACTTGAGGAATCATCTTGGGCATCATTGTCATTATCACATAAATCACATTTATTTAAATGAATAGGAATTCTGGCTTCCCCACATTCAGAACACAGTCTATCTGGTAGTTCAGACATGTTAAACAGGCATAAACTTGATAAGAAAGTACAAAAAACGTTTTGAAATAAAACCGTTACTGTCACTTTAAATTTTAAACTGAACACACATTATTACTGCAATTGCGAAAAAACATGAAGGAATTGTTCAAAATTCACCAAACTTTCACCACAGTGTCTTAAAGCCTTGAAAATATTGCACACCAATTTTGGAAGCTTTAACCCTTAAAATAACGGAACCGGAGCTGTTTTAAGCTTTAACCCCTTTACAGTCCCTGGTATCTGCTTTGCTGAGACCCAACCAAACCCAAAGGGGAATACGATACCAAATGACGCCTTCAGAAGTCTTTTATAAGTATCAGAGCTCCTCTCACATGCGACTGCATGCCATGCCTCTCAAAAACAAGTGCGCAACACCGGCGCGAAAATGAGACTCTGCCTATGCTTTGGGAAAGCCCCTAAAGAATAAGGTGTCTAAAACAGTGCCTGCCGATATTATTATATCAAAATACCCAGAATAAATGATTCCTCAAGGCTAAATAAGTGTTAATATCAATCGATTTAGCCCAAAAAGGGTCTACAGTCTAAATAAGCCCTTGTGAAGCCCTTATTTACAATCGTAATAAACATGGCTTACCGGATCCCATAGGGAAAATGACAGCTTCCAGCATTACATCGTCTTGTTAGAATGTGTCATACCTCAAGCAGCAAAGGACTGCAAACTGTTCCCCCAACTGAAGTTAATTGCTCTCAACAGTCCTGTGTGGAACAGCCATGGATTTTAGTTACGGTTGCTAAAATCATTTTCCTCATACAAACAGAATTCTTCATCTCTTTTCTGTTTCTGAGTAAATAGTACGTACCAGCACTATTTGAAAATAACAAACTCTTGATTGAATAATGAAAAACTACAGTTAAACACTAAAAAACTCTAAGCCATCTCCGTGGAGATGTTGCCTGTACAACGGCAAAGAGAATGACTGGGGTAGGCGGAGCCTAGGAGGGATCATGTGACCAGCTTTGCTGGGCTCTTTGCCTTTTCCTGTTGGGGAAGAGAATATCCCACAAGTAAGGATGACGCCGTGGACCGGACACACCTATGTTGGAGAAAAGTCAATTGAAAATTTTAGGTAAGAAAAATATTTCATTCATATGCATTTTCCCAAAAAATGAAACTGACAGTCTTAAAGAAGGAAAATAAACTGATTGACCTGAATCATGGCAAATATATAAACATATATTTACAACTTTACATATAAAGTGCCCAACCATAGCTGAGTGTGTCATAAATAAAATATGACTTACTTACCCAAAGACACTCATCTACATAAAGTAGATAGCCAAACCAGTACTGAAACGAGAATCAGTAGAGGTAATGGTATATAAGAGTATATCGTCGATCTGAAAAGGGAGGTAGGAGAAGAAATCTCTACGACCAATAACAGAGAACCTATGAAATAGATCCCCTAGAGGAAGACCATTGTATTCAAATAGGCAATACTCCCTTCACATCCCTCTGACATTCACTGCACTCTGAGAGGAAAACCGGGCTTCAACCTGCTGCGAAGTGCATATCAACGTAGAATCTAGCACAAACTTACTTCACCACCTCCATGGGAGGCAAAGTTTGTAAAACTGAATTGTGGGTGTGGTGAGGGGTGTATTTATAGGCATTTTGAGGTTTGGGAAACTTTGCCCCTCCTGGTAGGAATGTATATCCCATACGTCACTAGCTCATGGACTCTTGCCAATTACATGAAAGAAATACTGATTAACCTGAATCATCGCCAATATAAGTACAAAACATATATTTAGAACTTTACATATAAAGTGCCAAACCATAGCCGAGAGTGTCTTAAATAAAAGAAAACATACTTACCAAAAGACACTCATCTACATGAATTAGATAGCCAAACCAGCACTGAAATGAAAATCAGTAGAGGTAATGGTATATATAAGAGTATATCGTCGATCTGAAAAGGGAGGTAGGAGATGAATCTCTACGACCGATAACAGAGAACCTATGAAATAGATCCCTGTTAGGATGACCATTGCATTCAATAGGTAATACTCCCCTCACATCCCTCTGTCATTCACTGCACTCTGAGAGGAACCGGGCTTCAGCATGCTGAGAAGCGCATATCAACGTAGAAATCTAGCACAAACTTACTTCACCACCTCCATAGGAGGCAAAGGTTGTAAAAACTGAATTGTGGGTGTGGTGAGGGGTGTATTTATAGGCATTTTGAGGTTAGGGAAACTTTGCCCCTCCTGGTAGGAATGTATATCCCATATGTCACTAGCTCATGGACTCTTGCCAATTACATGAAAGAAAGTAGTTTGGCATCATCGGGAGACGAGGTTACCTATTTATTTATTTTCTCCATGCATTATTCAGGGCCTTTCAGGCTTGGCCTCTTTTAAAGAGAATCATTTCTCTGTTTTCAGATTGGAGTATGTTACATCTGTAGCTTATGTCTATCATGAAGGGGAATTTGTAGTTCCCTACTTATGAGGATAGTATTTTAATTTCTTTTCTGGGTAGGAATTTATTTCTGTTGTTCTTATTCTAGAACTGAATAACTGGGAAGCAGTATTCTCTCAGTCTTCAGTTTTTTTCTGCCTGGAAGAGTGGTCTCTTCATTTAGTTATGTTCTATCAAACTATAGTTCTTTTGGATCGCTCGGATATATTTCTTCCTGGTTAAATCTCTTTTCCCAGGTACTATGTAGGCACAGGTAGCTTTGAACTGTGTTTGTGTATGCTTTGGTAGTTCAGTGGTTATATTTGTTAGCCAATCATTTTTCTACCTCTTCTTTTCCAAGGGTGATTGTTAGGATTTGTCAGGAAGAGCTTTGGTTTTTCTTTTTACTCCAACTTGTTCCTACATTATTTGGTTTACAGATCTGGGTCTGATGTCCAGTTTCTTTCCTCAGCTGCTTGTTTTGCATCCACACCTTCTATTTAGGTCCCTTATTTTCTATCAGGATTCTAAATCTCTTGACTTGATGGCTTGGAGATCTACTTTTTGCCTACTATTCTTCAGTATCAGAGTTTCTTTTTCAGGCTTGTTAGTCTGTTATTTAAAGGTCGGGAAAGCCTTTATTTCTTGGCTTTCTTTATCCAGATTTCTGGCTATATTCTCTGGTTAGTTTGGATAAGAGTTTATTGACCAGTTCTGTAAAAGGTCAGTTTTCTGTCCTTATTTGTAATGTTCCGTACGAAGATTGCTAATCTTTCTGCCATTCTTGGTTCCTCCTTGGAACCTTTATATTGGTCTTGAGGATTTTGCAGGTTTTCTTCTCTTTAGATCATGCTTCAGGTGGATATTAACTTCTTTCTGGAAGTTTTTTGTTTTCATTTAGCTATTTCCTCTGATAGAAAAATGTTTTATGACTATTTTAGTTGGGACATTGCTGTTCCTTCTTAATGTCTTATTTCCATACAATTATTCTGAGTGGCCTATTTGTTTTGGGCTTATGTTGTCACTACTAAGGTTTTCAGACAAACGTTTAGTTTGTTTCTTTTGCTAGTTCTAGGTCAGATTTTTCTGCTGTTTCTTTGGCTTCTTGGTTGAAGCTTTTGATTCATATCATTTTCTTGGAGGCAGGCCAGATGATTGCCTGTTCTTTTTTTAGTCCAGTTGCCTTTTCTTGTGTTTCTGTTTGTTTTATCAGTAGACCAATTTGTTTAGTTGGTTATTTGGTCTTCCTTGCTTATTAATTCTACCATTTTAGTGTTTTTGTTTCTGCTGAGACAGCCTTTGGTCGAATATCCTTAAGGCAGTTGTTTCAGGTTAATTTGTTTTTATCTGTTTACTTTTTATTGCCTTTTTTAGGCTCTATTGGGGTTGTGGATTTAGTTTCTTATATCCCACCCTTTCCTATTACACCTGGACTCCACAGTTTGGTAATTTGTTCCCAGGAGTAATGGATCATGGACTCTCACCACCTGTATGAAAAAAAACAATTTATGCTTACCTGATAAATAAATGTATAACATGATGGTGAGAGTCCACAACACCCCACCCTGTTTTGTTGGGACTGTTTTTTTTCTGAGCAAATTTTTTTCCTGCTCCCTTTTTGGTCTTGGGGTTTGGGAAACTTTGCCTCTTCCTAGTGGTAAGGAAGAGTAATTCCCAGGAGTAATGGACTGTGGACTCTCACCATCATGAAAGAAAGTCATTTCTCAGGTAAACATAAATTATGTTTTCACTCTCCCATCTGTGTGTCCAAGGAGTCTGAACTTAATTCCTTACCAATGACCTGAGCTAATTAATAATCTCACACCTGTGATACAGACAGTGAAGTCCGCCCCACAGCTGACTTGCTGCACGGCTTTGCCTTGGAGCTTTTCCACGTGTTTAGGTTGTCTGTATGAAGCGCGATCTCCATGTCCTAACTGTCCTTGTAGCTTTGATCCACCCTGCATGTTCTGAGAAGGACAAATGAATGTGTCAGTTTCAGCCTATTCCCATCCTCCCCAGTGTCTCCCCACTTCACTGCACTCACCACCCATGTGTACAGCTCCTTTTCCACAGTCACCACAGCAAAGTGAGCGTCTCCGGCACACACCTGGCGAGCCCGGCAACCCCCCTTAAAAACGTCCAGCTTCTGAGGGGTGGACTTCCCGCCCCCCCACACATAAACCTCACTGCTCCGTGAAGTAACCACAGCAATGGGGGCCTCAGTAACCATGCCAGGCCTGGCAGGAAAGAGTAGCCAACATTAGGGAATAAGTTGTAGAAGCAAAACATGTAATAAGTAATGAGAAGCAAGAGGGGAAACCCAAAGAGTTCACACAGACATGCACATGCAAATGTGCGTAAGCATACATACATGCACACGTGTGCACAGTCACCAACTACACATACATGCACACGTGTGCACAGTCACCAACTACACATACATGCACAGGTGTGCACAGTCACCAACTACACATACATGCACACGTGTGCACAGTCACCAACTACACATACATGCACACGTGTGCACAGTCACCAACTACACATACATGCACACGTGTGCACAGTCACCAACTACACATACATGCACACGTGTGCACAGTCACCAACTACACATACATGCACACAGGTGCAGAGTCACCAACTACACATACATGCACACGTGTGCACAGTCACCAACTACACATACATGCACACGTGTGCACAGTCACCAACTACACATACATGCACACGTGTGCAGAGTCACCAACTACACATACATGCACACGTGTGCAGAGTCACCAACTACACATACATGCACACGTGTGCACAGTCACCAACTACACATACATGCACACGTGTGCACAGTCACCAACTACACATACATGCACACGTGTGCAGAGTCACCAACTACACATACATGCACACGTGTGCAGTCACCAACTACACATACATGCACACTTGTGCAGTCACAAAACATACATGCACACGTGTGCACAGTCACCTACACATACATGCACACGTGTGCACAGTCACCAACTACACATACATGCACACGTGTGCACAGTCACCAACTACACATACATGCACAGGTGTGCACAGTCACCAACTACACATACATGCACACGTGTGCACAGTCACCAACTACACATACATGCACACATGTGCACAGTCACCAAACTACACATACATGCACACGTGTGCAGTCACCAACTACACATACATGCACACATGTGCACAGTCACCAAACTACACATACATGCACACGTGTGCACAGTCACCAACTACACATACATGCACACGTGTGCACAGCCACCAAACTACACATTCATGCACACGTGTGCACAGTCACTGACTACACATACATGCACGGGTGTGCACAGTCACCAACTACACATACATGCACGGGTGTGCACAGTCACCAACTACACATACATGGACACGTCTGCACAGTCACCAACTACACATACATGCACACGTGTGCACAGTCACCAACTACACATACATGCACACGTGTGCACAGTCACTAACTACACATACATGCACACGTGTGCACAGTCACTAACTACACATACATGCACAAGTGTGCACAGTCACCAACTACACATACATGCACACGTGTGCACAGTCACCAACTACACATACATGCACACGTGTGCACAGTCACCAACTACACATACATGCACACGTGTGCACAGTCACCAACTACACATACATGCACACGTGTGCACAGTCACCAACTACACATACATGCACAGGTGTGCACAGTCACCAAACATACATGCACAGGTGTGCACAGTCACCAAACATACATGCACACGTGTGCACAGTCACCAACTACACATACATGCACGGGTGTGCACAGTCACCAACTACACATACATGCACACGTGTGCACAGTCACCAACTACACATACATGCACACGTGTGCACAGTCACCAACTACACATGCATGCACAGGTGTGCACAGTCACCAACTACACATACATGCACACGTGTGCAGAGTCACCAACTACACATACATGCACACTTGTGCAGTCACCAAACATACATGCACACATGTGCACAGTCACAAACTACACATACATGCACACGTGTGCAAAGTCACCGACTACACATACATGCACACTTGTGCAGTCACAAAACATAAATGCACACGTGTGCACAGTCACCAACTACACATACATGCACACGTGTGCAGTCACCAACTACACATACATGCACCAACTACACATGCATGCACACGTGTGCACAGTCACCAACTACACATACATGCACAGGTGTGCACAGTCACCAACTACACATACATGCACACATGTGCACAGTCACCAAACTACACATACATGCACACATGTGCACAGTCACCAACTACACATACATGCACACATGTGCACAGTCACCAAACTACACATACATGCACACATGTGCACAGTCACCAACTACACATACATGCACACGTGTGCAGTCACTGACTACGCATAAATGCACACGGGTACACAGTCACAAACTACACAAATGCATGTGTGCACAGTAACAAACTACATGTGCACATAAACTACACATACACGTGTGCAGTGATAAATGGCAAATACATATACATGCACAAGCACATATATACACACATGCACAGACAAAAACTACACATACACACGTATGCAGTCTTAAACCACACACATGTGCACAGTCACAAACTACACATACATGCACACGTGTTCCATCACAAACTACAAATGCACATACATACATGTGCACAAACTACACATACACACGTGCACAAGCACACCCACCTGTGCAGCATTAAACTGCACATACATACACATATATTATTATTATACTTTATTCATGAAGCACCAACATATTTCGCAGCGCTGTCCATGGGTACAATTAATTTAAATAAAACAATGCTATAAAACTTGTAAGAGACAGGACAAAATTCCTGTGGGAACTTACAATATATACCCATGTGCACAGGCACAAACCTCACATACACAAACCTCACATACACACGTGCACAGACACAAACCTCACATACACACGTGCACAGACACAAACCTCACATACACACGTGCACAGACACAAACCTCACATACACACGTGCACAGACACAAACCTCACATACACACACCTCACATACACACGTGCACAGACACAAACCTCACATACACACGTGCACAGACACAAACCTCACATACACACGTGCACAGACACAAACCTCACATACATACGTGCTCAGACAAACCTCACATACATACGTGCTCAGACAAACCTCACATACACACGTGCACAGACACAAACCTCGCATACACGTGCACAGACACAAACCTCGCATACATACGTGCTCAGACAAACCTCACATACACACGTGCACAGACACAAACCTCACATACACACGTGCACAGACACAAACCTCACATACATACGTGCACAGACAAACCTCACATACACACGTGCACAGACACAAACCTCACATACACACGTGCACACACACAAACCTCACATACATACGTGCACACAAACAAACCTCACATACATACGTGCACACAAACAAACCTCACATACATAAACTTTACATTCACACGTGCAGACATGTGCACAGACACAAACCTCACATACACGTGCAGACACACGTGCACAGACACAAACCTCACATACACACGTGCAAAGACACAAACCTCACATACACACGTGCACAGACACAAACCTCACATACATACGTGCAGACACACGTGCACAGACACAAACCTCACATACATACGTGCAGACACACGTGCACAGACACAAACCTCACATACATACGTGCACAGACACAAACCTCACATACATACGTGCAAAGACACAAACCTCACATACACACGTGCACAGACACAAACCTCACATACACACGTGCACAGACACAAACCTCACATACACACGTGCACAGACACAAACCTCACATACACAAGTGCACAGACACAAACCTCACACACGTGCACAGACACAAACTTCACATACATACATGCACAGACACAAACCTCACATACACACGTGCACAGACACAAACCTCACATACACACAGGCACAGACACAAACCTCACATACACAAACCTCACATACACACGTGCACAGACACAAACCTCACATACACACAGGCACAGACACAAACCTCACATACACAAACCTCACATACACATGTGCACAGACACAAACCTCACACACACGTGCACACACACAAACCTCACACACGTGCACACATACTACACACACCCTCCCAATCACACAATACCTGGATCTCTTGTTGGATCTGTTAAGCGTCATCACCTTCTCCTCCATGTCCCTGTAAAGAGAGACATCAGCGCGTAATGTAAAGCATTGCAAGGGAATGTGGTGTTGTGCAGCTAAATGAGATACACGGATGAAAGAGGGGACTTGGGGGGCTGTAATCCAATACACATAAAGATGGTTAAAGGGCCATTAAAGGGAGAGTCTACTCCAGAAAAAGATAGATAATCCCTTTATTACCAAGTTTTGCATAACAAACACAGTTATATTAATATACTTTTTACCTCTGTGATTACCCTGTATCTAAGCCTCTGCAGACTGCCCCCTTATTTCAGTTCTTTTGACAGACTTATATTTTTAGCCAGTCAGTGCTGACTCCTAGGAGCATCACGTGCCCGAGATCAATGTTATCTATAAAACACATGAACTAACGCCCTCTAGTGGTGAAAAACTGTCAAAATGCTTTCAGATTAGAGGCGGCCTTCAAGGTCTTAGAAATTACTATATGAACCTTCTAGGTTTAGCTTTCAACTAAGAATACCAAGAGAACAAAGCATTGGTAATAAAAGTAAATTGAAAAGTTATTTAAAATGACATGCCCTATTCAAATCATGAAAGTTTTTTTTTTTACTCGACTGTCCCTTTAAGTATCCCTTCCCCTAGTCCCCAAGTAATTCAGACGAGAAAAAGGAAAAGAGAAACACTAGGAGTATAAAGGTGCCGGAAGAAAGGGAAACAATTGCCGTCAGAATAATAAAATAAACAGAGCGGGTTCATGGCAGTGAGAGGCCACAAATGAATGAATTACTGCTGGGAATCCAAAGCCCAAACTAGAGAGGACACAGAATGAACAGGGAGGGAGAAAACAAGGTGGGCTGACCTAAACTAAAGGCACCAAAGGAAACCTCAGCTGAGGCAAAAAAAGAAGAGAAAATCTGTGAATCACTAGAGGGCGCTAGTAATATAATAACCAGTCTAAAAAAACCTAAAATATAGTATATCTATTGCATAATAATGACAACCAAGTTGTAACGATATGTATCAACGTGGGGACAATATATAAAACGATCTCTCCTATTGAACAGTAATCTGTTGTATATATTAAATGGTGATACAAACATATTTATATATATATATATATATATATATATATATATATATAGAGTGAACGTGTAAAATATAATAAATAAAATATCAGTGTATAAAGCTGCACCTCCCAACACAAATACTATAAACGCAATGTGTATTAAGCAAAAATGAAACAAATGTGATAGGACACAGGAGGGCGCTAATGTGTCTTAAAGTGGCCGTAAACGAAATATGACAAGACTGGAAAAAAATAAAAAATAAGTGTCAAAATATAAATAAAAAAAGAATAGAAAGTGGCACCTCATTAAATGTTAAATAACACAGTGGTAGAGTCCATTATACGTGATACAAACAAACAGTCTGTTAATTGTGATTAACAGACTGTTTGTATCACGTATAATGGACTCTACCACTGTGTTATTTAACATTTAATGAGGTGCCACTTTCTATTCTTTTTTTATTTATATTTTGACACTTATTTTTTATTTTTTTCCAGTCTTGTCATATTTCGTTTACGGCCACTTTAAGACACATTAGCGCCCTCCTGTGTCCTATCACATTTGTTTCAAAAAAAGAAGAGAGATTGACAAAAATCCTTGGTAGCATGAAGATCGAATCTCAATGCACGAACTACATCCAAATTGTGTAACAAAAGCTCCTTCTGAGGAGGATTAGGAAAAAAGGAAGGAACCACAATCTCCTGACTAATATTGCGCAACAACGTAGGGGAAAAAACTAACAGTGCGTACAACCGCCTTATCTGTGTGAAAAAGTCAATTTATGCTTACCTGATAAATTAATTTCTTCTATGGTACGACGAGTCCACGGATTCATCCTTTACTTGTGGGATATTATCCTCCTGCTAACAGGAAGTGGCACAGAGCACCACAGCAGAGCTGTCTATATAGCTCCTCCCTTAGCTCCACCCCCAGTCATTCGACCGAAGGTATAGGAAGAAAAAGGAGAAACTAAAAGGTGCAGAGGTGACTGAAGTTTAAAATAAAAAAATATATCTGTCTTAAAATGACAGGGCGGGCCGTGGACTCGTCGTATCATAGAAGAAATTAATTTATCAGGTAAGCATAAATTTACTTTTCTTCTATAAGGTACGACGAGTCCACGGATTCATCCTTTACTTGTGGGATACAATACCAAAACTACAGGACACGGATGAACGGGAGGGACAAGACAGGTTAAACAGAAGGCACCACTGCTTGAAGAACTTTTCTCCCAAAAATAGTCTCCGAAGAGGCAAAAGTATCAAATTTGTGTAGTTAAGTTTGCCCCACAAGAAAATAAAACATTTAACCCTTTAATGTGCAAACCGGATTGAAATAAGGCCTAAATCCGGAAAAACCACCCCTAGCACCTCGCCACAGCCCTGCTGTGGCACCTACCTGCCCTCAGGGATTGTAAATATGGGGTTAAAGCTTCGATTTGGCCCAAAACATCCACAAGGGCCCTCAGGAGTTGGAGCTTGCTGCGTGAAAACAACTGCGCATCTGAGGCGCAAAAAAATAGGCCCCGCCCATCTCACTCGATGTCTCTACAGCCTCAAAGAACCGCACCAGAGCGGTTTTAAACTAGCCATGTGGGTTATGAGACCCAAAAAATAAGCCAAGTGTACCCTCAATAAAGTTGCCCACAAAACGTTAAAAGCACTCCCAGTTACAAAACGTTCCCACAAACATTAAAAAACTCAGTATGAACCATTTTTAATTAGCCCCTTATTGCAAGCTTAGTAATGCCCTTCTATAGCTCTTAGGATTACTGCTTACCCTTACCCCCATGGGGATACTGTCAGCCTTTCTGAAATACACAGTCCCTCCAGAAAATATGACTGAACATACCTCATTGCTGTATAGCATGAAACCGTTCCTCACACTGAAGTTTCTTGTACCCCTCAGCCTCTGTGGGAACAGCACTGGATCTTAGTTACAAATGCTAAGATCATCATCCTCCAGGCAGAGGTCTTAATCCATCTGCTGCCTGAGAGTAAATAGTACACACCGGTAGCATTTAAAACAAAAAACTCTTGCTTGAAGAAATTAAAAACTAATATTTTATCACCTCTTTCACTTTACCCTTCCTAGTATTTAGAGTAGGCAAAGAGAATGACTGGGGGGTGGAGCTAAGGGAGGAGCTATATAGACAGATCTGCTGTGGTGCTCTTTGCCACTTCCTGTTAGCAGGAGGATAATATCCCACAAGTAAAGGATGAATCTGTGGACTCGTCGTACCTTATAGAAGAAAATAAGTTCAGGAGGATCACTGTAAGGCAGATAACTCAAACTCTGCTAGCAGAGGAAATAGCCAATAGAAACAAAACTTTCCAGGACAAAAGTTTAATGTCAACAGAAAGCATAGACTCAAAACGGAGCCTGTTGAATACGACGAACAAATTTAAGGCTCCAAGGGGGGGAGCAACAGGCTTAACCCCTTAATGACAACTGACATATGAGGTACGTCATGCATTAACAAGCAGTTAACGACAATAGACGTACCTGGTACGACAGTTGTCTAACAGAGTGCTGGAAGCGATTGCGGCGGGCGGGCACGTGCACGGGTTGGGAGCGGGTGGGAACCCCTACACTACACAATAATAGAATAAAAAATTGAGAGAAAAGAGGGGGAATTTTCATTTAGGGGGGGGGGAGCTACACTACAGAAAAGGGCAAACAAATAATGAATCCATATTTTTTTACTAAACTGGGTACTGGCAGACAGCTGCCAGTACCCAAGATGGCGCCCATTAAGCTAGAGGGGGAGGGTTAGAGAACTGTTTGATGGGGGATACGTGAGGTTGGGGGCTAAGGGGGGATTCTACACAGCAGCATATGTAAATATGCTTTAAAAAAAAAAACACACAAATATACCTTTTATTTTAGTACTGGCAGACTTTCTGCCAGTACTTAAGATGGCGGAAACAATTGTGGGGTGGGGGAGGGAAGAGAGCTGTTTGGGAGGGATCAGGGGGTCTGATGTTTCAGGTGGGAGGCTGATCTCTACACTAAAGCTAAAATTAACCCTACAAGCTACCTAATTAACCCCTTTACTGCTAGCCATAATACACGTGATGCGCTGCAGCATTTAGCGGCCTTCAAATTATCAAAAAGCAACTTCAAAGCCATATAAGTCTGCTATTTCTGAACAAAGGGGATCCCAGAGAAGCATTTACAACCATTTGTGCCATAATTGCACAAGCTGTTTGTAAATAATTTCAGTGAGAAACCTAAAGTTTGTGAAAAAGGAAAAACATTTTTTATTTGATCGCATTTGGCGGTAAAATATACCAAAATGGGCCTAGATCAATACTTTGGGTTGTCTACTACACAACACTAAAGCTAAAATTAACCCTACAAGCTCGCTAATTAACCCCTGCACTGCTGGGCATAATACACGTGTGGTGCGCAGCGGCATTTATCAGCCTTCTAATTACCAAAAAGCAACGCCAAAGCCATATATGTCTGCTATTTCTGAACAAAGGGGATCCCAGAGAAGCATTTACAACCATTTGTGCCATAATTGCCTAAGCTGTTTGTAAATAATTTCAGTAAGAAACCTAAAATTGTGAAAAAAGTAAAGTTTTTTTTTTAATTGAACGTATTTGGCGGTGAAATGGTGGCATGAAATATACCAAAATGGGCCTAGATCAATACTTTGTGTTGTTTACTACACTACAGCTAAAATTACCCCAAAAAGCTCCCTACATGCTCCCTAATTAACCCCTTCACTGCTGGGCATAATACACGTATGTGCGCAGTGCCATTTAGCGGCCTTCTAATTACCAAAAAGCAACGCCAAAGCCATATATGTCTGCTATTTCTGAACAAAGGGGATCCCAGAGAAGCATTTACAACCATTTATGCCATAATTGCACAAGCTGTTTGTAAATAATTTCAGTGAGAAACCGAAAGTTTGTGAAACAATTTGTGAAAAAGTGAACGATTTTTTGTATTTGATCACATTTGGCAGTGAAATGGTGACATGAAATATACCAAAATGGGCCTAGATCTAAAAAAAAAAAAACAATTTATGTAAGAACTTACGAGATAAATTCATTTCTTTCATATTGGCAAGAGTCCATGAGCTAGTGACGTATGGGATATACATTCCTACCAGGAGGGGTAAAGTTTCCCAAACCTCAAAATGCCTATAAATACACCCCTCACCACACCCACAATTCAGTTTAACGAATAGCCAAGAAGTGGGGTGATAAGAAAGGAGCGAAAGCATCAACAAGGAATTGGAATAATTGTGCTTTATACAAAAAAATCATAACCGCCACAAAAAAGGGTGGGTCTCATGGACTCTTGCCAATATGAAAGAAATGAATTTATAAGGTATGTTCTTACATAAATTATGTTTTCTTTCATGTAATTAGCAAGAGTCCATGAGCTAGTGACGTATGGGATAGCAGATACCCAAGATGTGGAACTTCCACGCAAGAGTCACTAGAGAGGGAGGGATAAAATAAAGACAGCCAATTCCGCTGAAAAAATAATCCACAAACCAAATCAAAAGTTTTAATCTTTATAATGAAAAAAACTGAAATTATAAGCAGAAGAATCAGACTGAAAAAGCTGCCTGAAATACTTTTCTACCAAAAACGTCTGAAGAAAACATCAAAATGGTAGAATTTAGTAAAAGTATGCAAAGAAGACCAAGTTGCTGCTTTGCAAATCTGATCAACAGAAGCTTCATTCTTAAAAGCCCAGGAAGTAGAAACTGACCTAGTAGAATGAGCCGTAATCCTCTGAGGCGGGGATTAACCCGACTCCAAATAAGCATGATGAATCAAAAGCTTTAACCAAGACGCCAAAGAAATGACAGAAGCCTTCTGACCTTTCCTAAAACCAGAAAAGATAACAAATAGACTAGAAGTCTTTCTGAAATCTTAGTAGCTTCAACATAATATTTCAAAACTCTGACCACATCCAAAGAATGTAAGGATATTTCCAAAGAATTCTTAGGATTTAGGACACAAGGAAGGAACAATAATTCCTCTATTAATGTTGTTAGAATTCACAACTTGAGGTAAAAATTTAAATAAAGACAGCAGATAATTCAAAAACTCTTCTAGCAGAAGAGATGGCCAAAAGGAACAATACTTTCCATGAAAGTAATTTAATGTCCAAAGAACGCATATGCTCAAACGGAAGAGCCTGTTAAGCCCTCAGAACCAAATTAAGACTCCAAGGAGGAGAAATTGGCTTAATGACAGGCTTGATACGAACCAAAGCCTGAACAAAACCACGAATATCAGAAAGATTAGCAATTTTTTTCTGTGAAACAGCACAGAAAGAGCAGAGATTTGTCCTTTCAAGGAACTTGCAGACAAAACCTTATGAAGAAACTATAAAATCCTAGGAATTCTAAAAGAATGCCAAGAGAAATTATGAGAAGAGCATCATAAGATGCAAGTCTTCCAAACTCGATAATAAATCTTTCTAGACACAGATTTACAAACCTGCAACATAATCACTGAGTCAGAGAAACCTCTATGACTAAGCACTAAGCACTGACGGAAAAAAACCGAATCATAAGGTCTGGCCTAAATGGAAGTGACCAAGGTTGGCAACTGGACATCCGAACAAGAACCATATACCAAAACCTGAGCGGCCATGCTGGAGCCACCAGCAGCACAAACGATTGCTCCATGATGATTTTGAAAAATCACTCTTAAAAAGAAGAACCAGAAGGAGCAAAAATATAGGCAGATTGATAACTCCAAGGAAGTGTCAATGCATACACTGTTTCCGCCTAGGGTTCCCCGGACCTGAATAGGTACCTGGGAAGATTTCTTGTTTAGATGAGATGCCATCAGAACTAATACTGGAAACCCTCACATCTGAACAATTTGAAAAAACACATCTGGGTAAAGAGACCATTCTCCCGGATGTAAAGCTTGATTGACAGAGATAATCCGCTTCCCAATTGTCTAAACCTGGGATATGACCGCAGAAATTAGACAGGAGCTGGATTTAGCCCAAGAAAGTATCCGAGATACTTCTTTCACAGCCTAAGGACTAAGAGTCCCACCCTGAAGATTGACATATGCCACAGTTGTGACATTGTCTGTCGGAAAAACAATAACGTCTCTCTCTTCAAAAAGAAGCCAAAACTGACGAACTCTGAGAATGCACGGAGTTCCAAAATAATGAATGGTAATCTCGCCTCCTGACATTTCCAAACCCCTTGTGCTGACACAGATCCCCAGAAAGCCTCCCAACCTAAAAGACTCGCATCTGTAGTGATCAAGGTCCAGGTTGGATGAATCGAAGAGACCCGTAGAACTATATGATGGTGATCTAACCACCAAGTCAAAGATAGTTGAACATTGGAATTCAAAGATATTAAAAATGATATCCTAGAATCCCTGCACCATTAATTCAGCATAAAAGACTGGAAAGGTTTCGTATGAAAAAGAGCAAAGGGAATCGAAGTGAGAACAGCAGTGGACCTTAGTTACAACCTGCTAAGATCATCAAAAACCTCAGGCAGAACTCTTCTTCTAATTTCTGCCTGAGGCAAAAATAGTACAACGCCGGTACCATTTCAAAATAACAAACTTTTGATTGAAGATAAACTACACTAATTCACCACATATCTCTTGATACTTCCTTTCTTGTCGAGAGCTGCAAGAGAATGACTGGGAGTGGCCGTTAGGGGAGGAGCTATATAGACAGCTCTGCTGTGGGTGTCCTCTTGCAGCTTCCTGTTGGGAAGGAGAATATCCCACAAGTAATGGATGAATCCGTGGACTGGATACACCTTACAAGAGAAAAAACTACCACATAAACTGCAAAACAGTGAAAAAAAGTAGTAAACTCTACGAAATTTTTACAGTGTGTATAAGGGACAATAGCAGCATTGCACCCACTTGCAAATGGATGATTAACCCCTTAGGCCCAAAAACGAATTAGAAAAACATTAAACCTGTTAACAAACAGTCAAACACACTGCCACAGCTCTGCTGTGGCTCCTACCTGCCCTTAAAAACGATTTTTGCAGGAACAAAACCCTCTATAGAGGTCCTATAAGCCAGAGGACTCCTTCAGGGAAGCTGGATGTCTCAGAATGAAAACGAAAATAGGCCCCTATCACCATGCACTCAAAGTCAGAGGGCCTTAAAAAAGTACTCCTAGGAGTAATCTAACAAGCCATGTGGAAACTAGGCCCCAAATAAATATTTATCACCCTCAGAGAAAAAAACTTTTTTTTTATAAATCATGCAAACGTTTTTACACTAAGTAATATAGGTATTAACATGAACAGTATCCCTTTTTGCAAGCATGATCCCAGTTGTTGTTAAATCACTGTATCAGGCTTACCTTAAATATACCAGGCACTGTCAGCATTTTCTAGACCTTATCATCTCTCTAGAAAAAAATATACTGAACATACCTCAAAGCAGGCAATCTGCAGACCGTCCCCCCAACTGAAGTTTTCTTTCCATACTCTTCAGTTATGTGTGAGAACAGCAATGGACCTTAGTTACAAACCGCTAAGATCATCAAACCTCCAGGCAGAAGTCTTCTTCCAATTTCTGCCTGAGAGTAAAAACAGTACAACGCCGGTACCGTTTAAAAATAAAACTTTTGATTGAAGGTAAAAACTACACTAAGTCACCACATCTCTCTTGATACTTCCTTTCTTGTCGAGAGCTGCAAGAGAATGACTGGGGGTGGCAGTTAGGGGAGGAGCTATATAGAGAGCTCTGCTGTGGGTGTCCTCTTGCAGCTTCCTGTTGGGAAGGAGAATAAGCCACAAGTAATGGATGAACCCGTGGACTGGATACACCTTTACAAGAGAAAAGAGAATCTCAGAAAATGAAAAAAATCTGAATGAAAACAGAAGAAGATATGCATCTATTGTATCTAATGTAAACAAATAATGCCCTTACTGACCAAAAAGGCAGAATAGACCATATAAACACCATTCTGAAAGAAGGAACTCTTATATGACAAATCAAAAAGATTTTCTATCTTTGGGACAATGAATAGTTTTAAACAAAACCCCAAACCCTGTTCCTGAAATGGAACTAGCATGAATACCCCAGATAACTCCAGGTCTGAGCAGCGCCTTGAGACCCCAACGGGTAACCAGCCGCGCCTCACAAGTACCCAACACATACGGGTTTGAAACATACTTCAGAAAAGTGTGAGCCTTTACTGGAATAGCTGGAATATGCTAGATAGAAAAAAACTTCTCACAGGCGGTTTTACTCTGAATCCTATTCAGTACCCCAATCTAAGAAGTTTGGACCGAATTGAACCAAACAAATTTAAAAAAGTCTTAACCTGCCCCTTACCAGCTAAACTGGAATAAAAATCCGCACCTACATGCAAATTTGGGGGGCTGACTTTGATCTTTTAATTAGCTTAAATTCATTCCATGTTGAAGAAAGCTTCCAATTATAAACATGTTACTTGGGGAAGAATTAGGATTCCGTTCCTTATTAAGAACAAACTAATATAAGCTTAAGATTTACTCTTAGAACTCAATCTTGAAGCAACAAAAAACTCCCTTCCCAAGAGTATCAGTTGGAAAAAATTGAATCCAATTGTGAACCAAATAATTGATTATCTTGGAAAAAAAGAAATATGGATTTTAGAAATCAAATTAGCATTTCAAGATTAAGTCACAAAGTTCTTCTAGCTAAAAATAGCTAAAGACATAGATTTAACCTCAATTGTGAAAATATCAAAAAAATGACGACACAAATGAAATTATTAGCATGTTGATCAACTTTAACAATGCTAAAACAAATCATAATCCGATACTTGTTGCACTAAAGTATCCAACCAGAAACTTGAAGCATTTGCAACATCAGCCAAATAAATTGCAGGCCTAAGAAAAGGGCCTGAAATAAAATATTTTTCCTTAAATAAGATACAAGTTTCCCATCTGAAGGAAAAAAATAAATACTATTTTCTATAGGAATAGTAGTATGTTTAGCAAGAATAGAGATAGCCCCATTAACTTTGGGGATCTTTCCTCAAAACTTTTAAACTAACTGCTGGCAAAGGATACAATTTAAAAACCTTAAAGAAGGAATAAAAAGAAGTCCCAGGCCTATTCCATTCCCTAGTATCATGAACTGGGAAAAAACATAATTTATGTAAGAACTTACCTGATAAATTCATTTCTTTCATATTAGCAAGAGTCCATGAGCTAGTGACGTATGGGATATACATTCCTACCAGGAGGGGCAAAGTTTCCCAAACCTCAAAATGCCTATAAATACACCCCTCACCACACCCACAAATCAGTTTAACGAATAGCCAAGAAGTGGGGTGATAAGAAAAAAGTGCGAAAGCATATAAAATAAGGAACTGGAATAATTGTGCTTTATACAAAAAAATCATAACCACCACAAAAAGGGTGGGCCTCATGGACTCTTGCTAATATGAAAGAAATGAATTTATCAGGTAAGTTCTTACATAAATTATGTTTTCTTTCATGTAATTAGCAAGAGTCCATGAGCTAGTGACGTATGGGATAATGACTACCCAAGATGTGGATCTTTCCACGCAAGAGTCACTAGAGAGGGAGGGATAAAATAAAGACAGCCAATTCCTACTGAAAATAAACCACACCCAAAATAAAGTTTAATGAAAACATAAGCAGAAGATTCAAACTGAAACCGCTGCCTGAAGTACTTTTCTACCAAAAACTGCTTCAGAAGAAGAAAACACATCAAAATGGTAGAATTTAGTAAAAGTATGCAAAGAGGACCAAGTTGCTGCTTTGCAAATCTGATCAACCGAAGCTTCATTCCTAAACGCCCAGGAAGCAGAAACTGACCTAGTAGAATGAGCTGTAATCCTTTGAGGCGGAGTATTACCCGACTCGACATAGGCATGATGAATTAAAGATTTCAACCAAGATGCCAAAGAAATGGCAGAAGCTTTCTGGCCTTTTCTAGAACCGGAAAAGATAACAAATAGACTAGAAGACTTTCGGAAAGATTTAATAGCTTCAACATAATATTTCAAAGCTCTAACAACACCCAAAGAATGCAACAATTTCTCCTTAGAATTCTTAGGATTAGGACATAATGAAGGAACCACAATTTCTCTACTAATGTTGTTAGCATTCACAACCTTAGGTAAAAATTGAAAAGAAGTTCGCAACACCACCTTATCCTGATGAAAAATCAGAAAAGGAGACTCACAAGAAAGAGCAGATAATTCAGAGACTCTTCTGGCAGAAGAGATCGCCAAAAGGAACAAAACTTTCCAAGAAAGTAATTTAATGTCCAATGAATGCATGGGTTCAAAAGGAGGAACTTGAAGAGCCCCCAGAACCAAATTCAAACTCCAAGGAGGAGAAATTGACTTAATCACAGGTTTTATACGAACCAAAGCTTGTACAAAACAATGAATATCAGGAAGATTAGCAATCTTTCTGTGAAAAAGAACAGAAAGAGCAGAGATTTGTCCTTTCAAGGAACTTGCGGACAAACCCTTATCTAAACCATCCTGAAGAAACTGTAAAATTCTCGGTATTCTAAAAGAATGCCAAGAAAAATGATGAGAAAGACACCAAGAAATATAAGTCTTCCAGACTCTATAATATATCTCTCTAGATACAGATTTACGAGCCTGTAACATAGTATTAATCACAGAGTCAGAGAAACCTCTTTGACCAAGAATCAAGCGTTCAATCTCCATACCTTTAAATTTAAGGATTTGAGATCCTGATGGAAAAAAGGACCTTGCGACAGAAGGTCTGGTCTTAACGGAAGAGTCCACGGTTGGCAAGAGGCCATCCGGACAAGATCCGCATACCAAAACCTGTGAGGCCATGCCGGAGCTACCAGCAGAACAAACGAGCATTCCTTCAGAATCTTGGAGATTACTCTTGGAAGAAGAACTAGAGGCGGAAAGATATAGGCAGGATGATACTTCCAAGGAAGTGACAATGCAACCACTGTCTCCGCCTGAGGATCCCGGGATCTGGACAGATACCTGGGAAGTTTCTTGTTTAGATGAGACGCCATCAGATCTATTTCTGGAAGTTCCCACATTTGAACAATCTGAAGAAATACCTCTGGGTGAAGAGACCATTCGCCCGGATGCAACGTTTGGCGACTGAGATAATCCGCTTCCCAATTGTCTATACCTGGGATATGAACCGCAGAGATTAGACAGGAGCTGGATTCCGCCCAAAACAGAATTCGAGATACTTCTTTCATAGCCAGAGGACTGTGAGTCCCTCCTTGATGATTGATGTATGCCACAGTTGTGACATTGTCTGTCTGAAAACAAATGAACGATTCTCTCTTCAGAAGAGGCCAAGACTGAAGAGCTCTGAAAATTGCACGGAGTTCCAAAATATTGATCGGTAATCTCACATCATGAGATTCACAAACTCCTTCTGCCGTCAGAGATCCCCACACAGCTCCCCAACCTGTAAGACTTGCATCTGTTGAAGTTACAGTCCAGGTCGGAAGAACAAAAGAAGCCCCCTGAATTAAACGATGGTGATCTGTCCACCACGTCAGAGAGTGTCGTACAATCGGTTTTAAAGATATTAATTGAGATATCTTTGTGTAATCCCTGCACCATTGATTCAGCATACAGAGCTGAAGAGGTCGCATGTGAAAACGAGCAAAGGGGATCGCGTCCGATGCAGCAGTCATAAGACCTAGAATTTCCATGCATAAGGCTACCGAAGGGAATGATTGTGACTGAAGGTTTCGACAAGCTGAAATCAATTTTAGACGTCTCTTGTCTGTCAAAGACAGAGTCATGGACACTGAATCTATCTGGAAACCCAGAAAGGTTACCCTTGTCTGAGGAATCAATGAACTTTTTGGTAAATTGATCCTCCAACCATGATCTTGAAGAAACAACACAAGTCGATTCGTATGAGATTCTGCTAAATGTAAAGACTGAGCAAGTACCAAGATATCGTCCAAATAAGGAAATACCACAATACCCTGTTCTCTGATTACAGACAGAAGGGCACCGAGAACCTTTGTAAAAATTCTTGGAGCTGTAGCTAGGCCAAACGGCAGAGCCACAAACTGGTAATGCTTGTCCAGGAAAGAGAATCTCAGGAACTGATAGTGATCTGGATGAATCGGAATATGCAGATATGCATCCTGTAAATCTATTGTGGACATATAATGCCCTTGCTGAACAAAAGGCAAGATAGACCTTACAGTTACCATTTTGAATGTTGGTATCCTTACATAACGATTCAATATTTTTAGATCCAGAACTGGTCTGAAGGAATTCTCCTTCTTTGGTACAATGAAGAGATTCGAATAAAACCCCAGCCCCTGTTCCAGAACTGGAACTGGCATAATTACTCCAGCCAACTCTAGATCTGAAACATATTTCAGAAATGCTAGAGCTTTCACTGGATTTACTGGGACACGGGAAAGAAAAAATCTCTTAGCAGGAGGTCTTATCTTGAAACCAATTCTGTACCCTTCTGAAACGATGTTCTGAATCCAAAGATTGTGAACAGAATTGATCCAAATTTCTTTGAAAAAACGTAACCTGCCCCCTACCAGCTGAGCTGGAATGAGGGCCGCACCTTCATGTGGACTTAGAAGCTGGCTTTGCTTTTCTAGAAGGCTTGGATTTATTTCAGACTGGAGATGGTTTCCAAACTGAAACTGCTCCTGAGGAAGAAGGATCAGGCTTTTGTTCTTTGTTGAAACGAAAGGAACGAAAACGATTATTAGCCCTGTTTTTACCCTTAGATTTTTTATCCTGTGGTAAAAAAGTTCCTTTCCCACCAGTAACAGTTGAGATAATAGAATCCAACTGAGAACCAAATAATTTGTTACCCTGGAAAGAAAGGGAAAGTAGAGTTGATTTAGAAGACATATCAGCATTCCAAGTTTTAAGCCATAAAGCTCTTCTAGCTAAAATAGCTAGAGACATAAACCTGACATCAACTCTGATAATATCAAAAATGGCATCACAGATAAAATTATTAGCATGTTGAAGAAGAATAATAATGCTATGAGAATCATGATCTGTTACTTGTTGCGCTAAAGTTTCCAACCAAAAAGTTGAAGCTGCAGCAACATCAGCCAATGATATAGCAAGTCTAAGAAGATTACCTGAACACAGATAAGCTTTTCTTAGAAAGGATTCAATTTTCCTATCTAAAGGATCCTTAAACAAAGTACCATCTGCCGTAGGAATAGTAGTACGTTTAGCAAGGGTAGAAATAGCCCCATCAACTTTAGGGATTTTGTCCCAAAATTCTAATCTGTCAGATGGCACAGGATATAATTGCTTAAAACGTTTAGAAGGAGTAAATGAATTACCCAAATTATTCCACTCTCTGGAAATTACTTCAGAAATAGCTCCAGGAACAGGAAAAACTTCTGGAATAACCACAGGAGATTTAAAGACCTTATCTAAACGTTTAGATTTAGTATCAAGAGGACCAGAATCCTCAATTTCTAAAGCAATTAGTACTTCTTTAAGTAAAGAACGAATAAATTCCATTTTAAATAAATATGAAGATTTATCAGCATCAACCTCTGAGACAGAATCCCCTGAACCAGAAGAGTCATTAGAATCAGAATGATGATGTTCATTTAAAAATTCATCTGTATAAAGAGAAGTTTTAAAAGATTTTTTTATGTTTACTAGAAGGAGGAATAACAGACATAGCCTTCTTGATGGATTCAGAAACAAAATCTCTTATGTTATCAGGAACACTCTGAACATTAGATGTTGATAGAACTGCAACAGGTAATGGTACTTTACTAAAGGAAATATCTGCATTCACAAGTTTGTCATGACAATTAATACAAACAACAGCTGGAGGAACAGCTACCAAAAGTTTACAGCAGATACACTTAGCTTTGGTAGTTCCAGCACCAGACAGCGATTTTCCTGAAGTATCTTCTGACTCAGATGCAACGTGAGACATCTTGCAATATGTAAGAGAAAAAACAACATGTAAAGCAAAATTGATCAAATTCCTTAAATGACAGTTTCAGGAATGGGAAAAAATGCCAAGGAACAAGCTTCTAGCAACCAGAAGCAATGAAAAATGAGACTTAAATAATGTGGAGACAAAAGCGACGCCCATATTTTTTTAGCGCCAAATAAGACGCCCACATTATTTGGCGCCTAAATGCTTTTGGCGAAAAATGGCGCCACATCCGGAACGCCGACATTTTTGGCGCAAAAGAACGTAAAAAAATGACGCAACTTCCGGCGACACGTATGACGCCGGAAACAGAATAGATTTTTTGCGCCAAAAAAGTCCGCGCCAAGAATGACGCAATAAAATGAAGCATTTTCAGCCCCCGCGAGCCTAACAGCCCACAGGGAAAAAAAGTCAAATTTTTTAAGGTAAGAAAAAAGATTGATTCAAATGCATTATCCCAAATATGAAACTGACTGTCTGAAAATAAGGAATGTTGAACATCCTGAGTCAAGGCAAATAAATGTTTGAATACATATATTTAGAACTTTATTAAAAAAGTGCCCAACCATAGCTTAGAGTGTCACAGAAAATAAGACTTACTTACCCCAGGACACTCATCTACATGTTGTAGAAAGCCAAACCAGTACTGAAACGAAAATCAGCAGAGGTAATGGTATATATATATAAGAGTATATCGTCGATCTGAAAAGGGAGGTAAGAGATGAATCTCTATGACCGATAACAGAGAACCTATGAAATAGACCCCGTAGAAGGAGATCATTGAATTCAAACAGGCAATACTCTCTTCACATCCCTCTGACATTAACTGCACGCTGAGAGGAAAACCGGGCTCCAACCTGCTGCGGAGCGCATATCAACGTAGAATCTAGCACAAACTTACTTCACCACCTCCATAGGAGGCAAAGTTTGTAAAAACTGATTTGTGGGTGTGGTGAGGGGTGTATTTATAGGCATTTTGAGGTTTGGGAAACTTTGCCCCTCCTGGTAGGAATGTATATCCCATACGTCACTAGCTCATGGACTCTTGCTAATTACATGAAAGAACAACCTCTGAAGAAACCACAGGAGGTTAATGAGCAGAATTTAAATGTTAGCTAGTCTTAAAACAAAAGAACTAGTCACCTCAATATCCAATATAATCAACACCTTTTCAACAACGAATGTACTCTATTTAAAAATAAAAAAGTAGATTTGTTAGTGTCAAATATCTGATGAAGTATATTCTAAATGAGAAAAAATCATCATCAGAGAAGGATAATTTAGTATGTTGTCGGTATTTGAAAATTCATCAACTAAATGAGAAGTTTAAAAAAAGACCTATAAATTTTATTAGAAGGCGGGATGGCCTTTAGGATAGAATCAGAAAAACATTCTCATAGATTCCTAGGTATATCTTGTACATTAGATGTTAAAAGAATAGCAATAGATAATGCATAAATACTAATGGACTCTGCATGTAAAAGTTTATCATGATAACTTATTACAAACCATAGCTAAAGATAAAATTCATAACATTAAAATAAATGAACTTAGCTTTGGTAGGACTGATATCAGTCATCACGAATCCAACAGTATTTTCTGATACAGGAACAGTTTTTGGAATATCTTGCAATATGTAATAGATAAACAACATATAAAGCAAAATTATCAAATTCCTTAAATGACAGTTTCAGGAATGGGAAAAAAATGCAAACAGAACAGGCCTCTAGAAACCAGAAGCAACTAAAAAGTGAGACAAATAATGTAAAAAAACTGGCGCCAAGTATGACGCCCACATATTTTTTGGCGCCAAAAACGTCTGTAACAAACACGAGAGTCAAAAATGACGCAACTACGTGAAAACTTCCGGCGTCAACTACGACGCCGGAAATGACGAAATTGACGTCAGACAAACGTCAATCTCGCGCTAAAAAAACATAATTTATGTAAGAACTTACCTGATAAATTAATTTCTTTCATATTAGCAAGAGTCCATGAGCTAGTGACGTATGGGATATACATTCCTACCAGGAGGGGCAAAGTTTCCCAAACCTCAAAATGCCTATAAATACACCCCTCACCACACCCACAAATCAGTTTAACGAATAGCCAAGAAGTGGGGTGATAAGAAAAAAGTGCGAAAGCATAAAAAATAAGGAATTGGAATAATTGTGCTTTATACAAAAAAATTATAACCACCACAAAAAGGGTGGGCCTCATGGACTCTTGCTAATATGAAAGAAATGAATTTATCAGGTAAGTTCTTACATAAATTATGTTTTCTTTCATGTAATTAGCAAGAGTCCATGAGCTAGTGACGTATGGGATAATGACTACCCAAGATGTGGATCTTCCACGCAAGAGTCACTAGAGAGGGACGGATAAAATAAAGACAGCCAATTCCGCTGAAAAAAATCCACACCCAAAATAAAGTTTAAATCTTATAATGAAAATATAAGCAGAAGAATCAAACTGAAACAGCTGCCTGAAGTACTTTTCTACCAAAAACTGCTTCAGAAGAAGAAAACACATCAAAATGGTAGAATTTAGTAAAGGTATGCAAAGAAGACCAAGTTGCTGCTATGCAAATCTGATCAACCGAAGCTTCATTCCTAAACGCCCAGGAAGAAGAAACTGACCTAGTAGAATGAGCTGTAATCCTTTGAGGCGGAGTTTTACCCGACTCGACATAAGCATGGTGAATTAAAGATTTCAACCAAGATGCCAAAGAAATGGCAGAGGCCTTCTAACCTTTCCTAGAACCGGAAAATATAACAAATAGACTAGAAGTCTTTCGGAAATTCTTAGTAGCTTCAACATAATATTTCAAAGCTCTAACTACATCCAAAGAATGCAATGATTTCTCCTTAGAATTCTTAGGATTAGGACACAATGAAGGAACCACAATTTCTCTACTAATGTTGTTAGAATTCACAACCTTAGGCAAAAAATGTAAAAGAAGTTCGCAACACCGCCTTATCCTGATGAAAAATCAGAAAAGGAGATTCACAAGAAAGAGCAGATAATTCAGAAACTCTTCTAGCAGAAGAGATGGCCAAAAGAAACAAAACTTTCCAAGAAAGTAATTTAATGTCCAGTGAATGCATAGGTTCAAACGGAGGAGCTTGAAGAGCCCCCAGAACCAAATTCAAACTCCAAGGAGGAGAAATTGACTTAATAACAGGCTTTATACGAACCAAAGCTACAAAACAATGAATATCAGGAAAATTAGCAATCTTTCTGTGAAAAAGAACAGAAAGAGCAGAGATTTGCCTTTTCAAGGAACTTGCAGACAAACCTTTATCCAAACCATCCTGAAGAAACTGTAGAATCCTCGGAATTCTAAAAGAATGCCAGGAAAATAGATGCAAAAGACACCAAGAAATATAAGTCTTCCAAACTCGATAATATATCTGTTACAGAAGCATTAGTTATTTTGTTGTGAAGAGCTTATTTCCCAGCAGCAATGCCTGAACCAGCAAGCCAGCGCCTAAGAAGGGCTCCAAGAAAACTGTAACAAGTTTCATTTCATAAAGAGTTAACTCTTTTTTTTCAGCTTTAGAAACTATTGTCTAATCACCTCTGGAGCCAGACTGCTAATTGATAAGATGAACTTGTAAACTTGTTATCTTAAGTACTGTAATCCTATTGTGGCCTGTCAAAGGACAGTGCTCTCTATCTAAATGTGTGATGGGGGATTTTGTGCTTCCCCCCCTCTCCCCCTGGGAGTGCCCTGTGTGCATGTAACCTTAATAAAAAGCAGGCTGGGCATCCCAGTCCTGAGTTCTTGTTTGACCCTCAATCGCAGCGTTGACTCGTTTTTGTGGGCAGAAGGGTATCCTAGCTGTACTGCAGCTAAGGGAGATTATTCTATATTTGCGAGACTCATATAGAATACTATGGAAAGCAGCTTCTCCCCTCTTTAGCAATAGGGATCCAGGCTACTAAGCGGTCCATCTCTCAGCGAGACTAAGGGTAACCGTAACATTTGGCGGCAGCGGCGGGATTTTCCTGGATTTCCTAGGAGAGGTACAGAACGGATGGAGAGCGCTTACGAAAAATTGAAGCGTACAACCCTAAAGGATTTACTTGAAAGCAGAGGGGGGTACGCCAGCAACCGGCCGAGGAGAGAGCTGATCGCAGAATTGACCGAACTGGATCAGAGCTTCACAATGGCGGAAACACCGACCACGATTAGTGACGAAAAAACCAGGATTGTTCGGGAAAGGCTCTCATTATACGGGCCGAACCCCTCCATGGAATTGGTACAGCAGTTGATGGCGGAGGCGGACGAGGATATACGAGAGACTCGAGCCCACGAACTCAACCTAGCGAACGCACACCGCAATGCTGAAGCCCCGCAGGTAATCATCCCTGTCGAAAATGCTGGGAGGCCCAAGATACCCTATGCGGCATTTCGACCCTTCCTAGAGAGCGAGACAGGGATTGATGAATATTTGGCGGACTTCGAAAGGCAATGTGCCCTGCACCAGATTCCCAACAGAGAGTGGCCCACGATATTGTCTGGGAAACTATCCGGGCGAGCCCTGGAAGCCTTTCGTACTCTGGGTGCTGAGGAAGTGACACAGTATGAGCTAGTTAAGGAGACACTGTTGCGACGGTACGCTGTAACTCCGGACACGTATCGCCGACAGTTTCGGGGCACGGAAAAGAAGCCTAACGATACCCATATGGAATGGGCGCACCGAATGCGGAGAGCGGCAAATCACTGGCTGAGCGGAAGTAAAGCGGTGACTGGGGAGGAAATTTTACAATTGTTTCTCTTAGAACATTTTTATAATGGCATGGAACAGCAAGGGAAGGAATGGCTGCGAGACAGGCGGCCTTCTACCTTAGAAGAAGCAGCCAAATTGGCCGATGAACATTATGACTCCCGTCTTCACGAACCCATGAACTACCGAGCTCCAGCACGGGTCGAACCCAGAGAGGTTTACCGTGCACCCCCTCGTGCTGAATTCCGAGCCCCGGTGCCCACAGGGCCCGTCCGACACTCAGGACCACCCAATAACAGCTCTGAGCGTCCCAGACCGACTTGCCACCGATGCAAGCAACCAGGGCATTTCATGGCTAGCTGCCCCCTTAATACGCACCAGACACCCAGGAATTACAATTACCCCTCTGGGTCCTATCGTCCGGCCCGGGCCCTCTGTGTTAACCAAGAGGCCCCTATGGAGGGATATGTGGGGCCGCTTCACGAGGCAGACCCTGTATATGCTGCCTCAGATAACCGCCAGCACCATCGGCAGAGGGTATGGCTCGAGGGGCGATCTACCGAGGGATTGCGAGACACAGGGGCTACTATCACGCTGGTACAGAGTCATTTGGTGCCAGAGCACAAGCGATCCGGACAGACTGTGGCCGTTAGAGTGGCGGGGGGGGATGTGTACAAAATTCCAACAGCTAAAGTGCATCTTGATTGGGGAGCGGGAAAGGGGGCTGTGAACGTGGGCCTAATGGATAATTTACCTGCCGAAGTACTACTGGGCAACGATTTGGGCCCCATGACTTCTGCCTATGCTCCAGTATGCAACAACGAGGCGGACCCAGTGACTACACGGGCCCAAGCCCGGACGGAGCGAGAGCTCTCACCAGTGCGGGAGACACAGGTAAGACCTACCCCGACCTTGCCTGACAGGTTAGGCCCCATACCCTGGGACGCCCCAGATGCCTTCGAGGCAGAGTCTAAGACTGACCCGACCTTACAAAAGTACCGGGAACGAGCAGAGACCGGAGGGGGCGGGGCAGATAACGAAACATTCTTATGGGAAAAAGGGAAACTATACCGCTGGACAGAGAAAAGGGGACAGCGTAGGCGACAGCTGGTAGTGCCCCACAAATACCGTCAAGAAATCCTCAAAATAGGCCACGACATCCCCTTAGCAGGCCACCTAGCCGTTACCCGTACCCTACACCGCATTACTCACACGTTCTTTTGGCCAGGGGTGCACGCTGACGTTAGAACTTACTGTAACACCTGCGATGTGTGTCAACGAGTAGGAAGGCGAGGCGATCACCCTAAAGCCCAGCTAGTAAATATGCCCATTGTAGAGGAACCCTTCAGCCGGGTTGCTATTGACCTAGTGGGACCACTGGCTACCCCTAGTCCCTCCGGTAAGCGATACATTCTTACCGTAGTGGACTACGCTACCAGGTACCCAGAGGCTGTCGCCCTATCCAACATACAAGCGGATACGGTAGCGAATGCACTAGTACAGGTGTTCTCCCGGGTAGGATTTCCAAAAGAAATCCTATCCGACCGAGGCACCCAATTTACGGCTGAATTGACCCAACAACTCTGGCAGGTTTGCAAAATTAAGTCCCTCCTAAGCTCCCCATACCACCCCCAGACGAACGGGCTGTGTGAGAGGTTCAATGGGACCCTCAAGCAAATGCTCAAGACGTTCACTCAGGAATACCGAGACTGGGAACGCTTCCTGCCGCACCTCCTATTTGCTTATCGGGAGGTGCCCCAGGAAACGACAGGGTTCTCTCCCTTCGAGTTGCTCTACGGAAGAAAGGTACGGGGACCCCTAAACCTGATCCGGGAGCACTGGGAGGGAGAGATGGAGGCTGACGGTGTCCCAGTTGTGCCATACGTGCTGGAACTCAGGGACCGAATGGAGCAATTAGCCAAATCCGTGCGGGCTAATCTCCAGTTGGCCCAGAGAAGACAGAAAGTATGGTACGATCGGGGGGCCCGAAAGAGAATCTTCACCATAGGACAAAAGGTGTTAGTACTTAAGCCGGTGAAGACAGACAAATTGCAGGCGTCCTGGCAGGGTCCCTACCAGATCGTAGAGAAAAGGGGAGACACCACTTATGTGATAGCTAGCTGCCACGACAACAATCTTAGAAAGACATTCCATGTAAACATGCTCAAGGAATATTTTGAGCGACCAGAGAACGTGACGGCCGTATGTTGTTCCCCTCAGGAAGACCCCGACAGTTTACCCATTCCAGACCTATTAGAAAAGAGCCTCCCCACAGGTATAGTGGCGCAGGTTCAGATAGGGGACCGACTTAGCCCCACTGAAAGGGAGCAGCTCAACCAACTCCTCCAGTCCAAACACCTCACCTTCTCCCCGAAGCCAGGGTACACTACTTTAACCATCCACCAGGTAGATACTCCGGGACAAGCTCCCTTGCGCCAGGCTCCGTACCGAATCCCCGAAGCAGTTAGGACAGGAATGAAGAAGGAGATCGATGAGATGCTCCAGCTCAGGGTAATTGAGCCCTCCGATAGTCCCTGGGCCTCCCCAGTTGTCTTGGTGCCCAAGAAAGATGGGACCACCCGGTTCTGCGTAGACTATCGGAGGCTCAATGAAAATACCGTGACGGACGCTTACCCTATGCCCAGGGTAGACGAGCTACTCGATCGTATAGCCAGGGGAAATTACCTGACCACTATTGACCTCTGCAAAGGTTACTGGCAGATTCCCCTGGCCCCGGAGGCTATCCCCAAGTCGGCATTCGTCACCCCATTCGGCTTATATCAGTTTAGGGTAATGCCGTTTGGGATGAAGAATGCCCCAGCTACATTCCAGCGCTTGGTGGATAGGCTCCTGGATGGCTTCCAGAGTTTTGCTTGCGCCTACCTGGACGACATAGCGATCCACAGTGAGTCCTGGGAGGACCACTTAGCTCATGTGGGAATGGTTCTGGATCAGATCCGGGCTGCTGGCCTGACTCTGAAGCCAGAAAAATGCCACTTTGGGATGGCCGAGGTACAGTACCTGGGTCACCGGGTGGGGTGTGGAAAGCAGCGACCAGAGCCGGCCAAAATAGAAGCTGTCGCCAATTGGCCCACCCCCATCACTAAGACTCAGGTCCTAGCCTTCCTGGGCACGGCAGGGTACTATAGACGGTTCGTACCAGACTACAGCACACTTGCCAAACCCCTGACTGACTTGACCAAGAAGAACTTACCTCGACAGGTCCTGTGGTCTCCCCACTGTGAAACGGCTTTCCAGGCTCTCAAAAATGCTCTAATTAACGCTCCTGTCTTGGCGGCCCCAGCCCTTAACAAACGTTTTATCGTCCATACAGATGCTTCCATGTTCGGGCTGGGAGCCGTCCTCAGCCAAGTAGGCGAAGATGGAGGGGAGCATCCAGTTGCCTACATCAGCCGGAAGCTCCTGCCCCGCGAAGTCAGCTATGCAGCGGTCGAAAAGGAGTGTTTGGCTTTGGTGTGGGCATTAAAGAAATTGACTCCCTATTTATATGGTCAGGAGTTCACTCTGGTCACCGACCATAACCCGTTGGTGTGGCTGAACCGGGTCTCTGGAGATAACGGCAGGCTATTACGTTGGAGCTTATCGTTGCAAACCTTCAATTTCACCATTACTTACAGACCTGGGAAACAGAATGGCAACGCCGACGGGTTGTCCAGACAAACCGACCTCAGCCCCGCATAACCAGCGGTCTGGACAGCCTTAGTCTGCCCCGAAAAGGGGTCAGACCGTGTCTGCCAGAGTGTTCCACAGAAAGGGAGCAATGTTACAGAAGCATTAGTTATTTTGTTGTGAAGAGCTTATTTCCCAGCAGCAATGCCTGAACCAGCAAGCCAGCGCCTAAGAAGGGCTCCAAGAAAACTGTAACAAGTTTCATTTCATAAAGAGTTAACTCTTTTTTTTCAGCTTTAGAAACTATTGTCTAATCACCTCTGGAGCCAGACTGCTAATTGATAAGATGAACTTGTAAACTTGTTATCTTAAGTACTGTAATCCTATTGTGGCCTGTCAAAGGACAGTGCTCTCTATCTAAATGTGTGATGGGGGATTTTGTGCTTCCCCCCCTCTCCCCCTGGGAGTGCCCTGTGTGCATGTAACCTTAATAAAAAGCAGGCTGGGCATCCCAGTCCTGAGTTCTTGTTTGACCCTCAATCGCAGCGTTGACTCGTTTTTGTGGGCAGAAGGGTATCCTAGCTGTACTGCAGCTAAGGGAGATTATTCTATATTTGCGAGACTCATATAGAATACTATGGAAAGCAGCTTCTCCCCTCTTTAGCAATAGGGATCCAGGCTACTAAGCGGTCCATCTCTCAGCGAGACTAAGGGTAACCGTAACAATATCTTTCTAGATACAGATTTACGAGCCTGTAACATAGTACTAATCACAGAGTCAGAGAAACCTCTTTGACTAAGAATCAAGCGTTCAATTTCCATACCTTCAAATTTAAGGATTTGAGATCCTGATGGAAAAAAGGACCTTGAGACAGAAGGTCTGGTCTTAACGGAAGAGTCCATGGTTGGCAAGAGGCCATCCAGACAAGATCCGCATACCAAAACCTGTGAGGCCATGCTGGAGCCACCAGCAGAACAAACGAGCATTCCTTCAGAATCTTGGAGATTACTCTTGGAAGAAGAACTAGAGGCGGAAAGATATAGGCAGGATGATTCTTCCAAGGAAGTGACAATGCATCCACTGCTTCCGCCTGAGGATCCCTGGATCTGGACAGATACCTGGGAAGTTTCTTGTTTAGATTAGAAGCCATCAGATCTATTTCTGGAAGTCCCCAAATTTGAACAATCTGAAGAAATACCTCTGGGTGAAGAGACCATTCGCCCGGATGTAACGTTTGGCGACTGAGATAATCCGCTTCCCAATTGTCTATACCTGGGATATGAACCGCAGAAATTAGACAGGAGCTGGATTCCGCCCATACCAGTATTCGAGATACTTCTTTCATAGCCAGAGGACTGTGAGTCCCTCCTTGATGATTGATGTATGCCACAGTTGTGACATTGTCTGTCTGAAAACAAATGAACGATTCTCTCTTTAGAAGAGGCCATGACTGAAGAGCTCTGAAAATTGCACGGAGTTCCAAAATATTGATCGGTAATCTCACCTCCTGAGATTCCCAAACCCCTTGTGCTGTTAGAGACCCCCAAACAGCTCCCCAACCTGTCAGACTTGCATCTGTTGAAATTACAGTCCAGGTTGGAAGAACAAAAGAAGCCCCCTGAACTAAACGATGGTGATCTGTCCACCATGTCAGAGAGTGTCGTACAATCGGTTTTAAAGATATTAATTGAGATATCTTTGTGTAATCCCTGCACCACTGGTTCAGCATACAGAGCTGAAGAGGTCGCATGTGAAAACGAGCAAAGGGGATCGCGTCAGATGCAGCAGTCATAAGACCTAGAATTTCCATGCATAAGGCTACCGAAGGGAATGATTGTGACTGAAGGTTTCAACAAGCTGAGATCAATTTTAGACGTCTCTTGTCTGTTAGAGACAGAGTCATGGACACTGAATCTATCTGGAAACCTAAAAAGGTTACCTTTGTCTGAGGAATCAATTAACTTTTCGGTAAATTGATCCTCCAACCATGATTTTGAAGAAACAACACAAGTCGATTCGTATGAGATTCTGCTAAATGTGAAGACTGAGCAAGTACCAAGATATCGTCCAAATAAGGAAATACCACAATACCCTGTTCTCTGATGACAGATAGAAGGGCACCGAGAACCTTTGTAAAAATTCTTGGAGCTGTTTCTAGGCCAAACGGCAGAGCCACAAACTGGTAATGCTTGTCTAGGAAAGAGAATCTCAGAAACTGATAGTGATCTGGAGGAATCGGAATATGCAGATATGCATCCTGTAAATCTATTGTGGACATATAATGCCCTTGCTGAACAAAAGGCAGGAGAGTCCTTACAGTTACCATTTTGAATGTTGGTATCCTTACATAACGATTCAATATTTTTAGATCCAGAACTGGTCTGAAGGAATTCTCCTTCTTTGGTACAATGAAGAGATTTGAATAAAACCCCAGCCCCTGTTCCAGAACTGGAACTGGCATAATTACTCCAGCCAACTCTAGATCTGAAACACATTTCAGAAATGCTCGAGTTTTTGCTGGGTTTACTGGGACACGGGAAAGAAAAAATCTCTTTGCAGGAGGCCTTATCTTGAAACCAATTCTGTACCCTTCTGAAACGATGTTCTGAATCCAAAGATTGTGAACAGAATTGATCCAAATTTCTTTGAAAAAACGTAATCTGCCCCCTACCAGCTGGGCTGGAATGAGGGCCGCACCTTCATGTGGACTTGGGAGCTGGCTTTGGTTTTCTAAAAGGCTTGGATTTATTCCAGACTGGAGATGGTTTCCAAACTGATACCGCTCCTGTGGATGAAGGATCAGGCTTTTGTTCCTTATTGAGACGAAAGGAACGAAAACGATTATTAGACCTAAATTTACCTTTAGATTTTTTATCCTGTGGTAAAAAAGTTCCTTTCCCTCCAGTAACAGTTGAGATAATAGAATCCAACTGAGAACCAAATAATTTATTACCCTGGAAAGAAAGGGAAAGCAAAGTAGACTTAGAAGACATATCAGCATTCCAAGTTTTAAGCCATAAAGCTCTTCTAGCTAAAATAGCTAGACATATACCTGACATCAACTATAATGATATCAAAGATGGCATCACAAATAAAATTATTAGCATGTTGAAGAAGATTAATAATGCTATGAGAATTATGATCTGTTACTTGTTGTGCTAAAGCTTCTAACCAAAAAGTTGAAGCTGCAGCAACATCCGCTAAAGATATAGCAGGTCTAAGAAGATTACCTGAACATAAGTAAGCTTTTCTTAGAAAGGATTCAATTTTCCTATCTAAAGGATCCTTAAAAGAAGTACTATCTGCCGTAGGAATAGTAGTACGCTTAGCAAGAGTAGAAACAGCCCCATCAACCTTAGGGATTTTGTCCCAAATCTCTAATCTGTCAGATGGCACAGGATATAATTGCTTAAAACGTTTAGATGGAGTAAACGAATTACCCAAATTATTCCATTCCCTGGAAATTACTTCAGAAATAACATCAGGGACAGGAAAAACTTCTGGAATAACTACAGGAGATTTAAAAACCTTATTTAAACGTTTAGATTTAGTATCAAGAGGACCAGAATCCTCTATTTCTAATGCAATTAAGACTTCTTTAAGTAAAGAACGAATAAATTCCATTTTAAATAAATATGAAGATTTATCAGCATCAACCTCTGAGACAGAATCCTCTGAACCAGAAGAACCATTATCAGAATCAGAATGATGATGTTCATTTAAAAATTCATCTGAAAAATGAGAAGTTTTAAAAGACTTTTTACGTTTACTAGAAGGAGGAATAACAGACATAGCCTTCTTAACGGATTTAGAAACAAAATCTCTTATGTTATCAGGAACACTGAGTATTAGATGTTGACGGAACAGCAACAGGTAATGTAACATTACTAAAGGAAATATTATCTGCATTAACAAGTTTGTCATGACATTCAGTACAAACAACAGCTGGAGGAACAGATACCACAAGTTTACAGCAGATACACTTAACTTTGGTAGATCCAGCACCAGGCAGCGATTTTCCAGAAGTATCTTCTGACTCAGTGTCAATCTGGGACATCTTGCAATATGTAATAGAAAAAACAACATATAAAGCAAAATTGATCAAATTCCTTAAATGACAGTTTCAGGAATGGGAAAAATTGCCAGTGAACAAGCTTCTAGCAACCAGAAGCAAAAAATAATGAGACTTAAATAATGAAGCCCAAATAGTGACAATAGTGACGCCCAAATTTTTTAGCTCCAAAAAAGACGCCCACATTATTTGGCGCGTAAATGCTTTTAGCGCCAAAAATGACGCTACATCCGGAACGCCGACACTTTTGGCGCAAAAAAAAAACGTCAAAAATGACGCAACTTCCGGCGACACGTATGACGCCGGAAACAGAAAAAAGTTTTTTTGCGCCAAAAAAGTCCGCGCCAAAAATGACGCAATAAAATGAAGCATTTTCAGCCCCCGCGAGCCTAACAGCCCACAGGGAAAAAAGTCAAATTTAAGGTAAGAAAAAATGATTTATTCATATGCATTATCCCAAATATGAAACAGACTGTCTGAAATAAGGAACGTTGAACATCCTGAGTCAAGGCAAATAAATGTTTGAATACATATATTTAGAACTTTATAAAAAAGTGCCCAACCATAGCTTAGAGTGTCACATAAAATAAGACTTACTTACCCCAGGACACTCATCTACATGTTTGTAGAAAGCCAAACCAGTACTGAAACGAGAATCAGTAGAGGTAATGGTACATATAAGAGTATATCGTCGATCTGAAAAGGGAGGTAAGAGATAAATCTCTACGACCGATAACAGAGAACCTATGAAATAGACCCCGTAGAAGGAGATCATTGAATTCAAATAGGCAATACTCTCCTCACATCCCTCTGACATTCACTGCACGCTGAGAGGAAAACCGGGCTCCAACCTGCTGCGGAGCGCATATCAACGTAGAATCTAGCACAAACTTACTTCACCACCTCCATAGTAGGCAAAGTTTGTAAAACTGATTTGTGGGTGTGGTGAGGAGTGTATTTATAGGCATTTTGAGGTTTGGGAAACTTTGCCCCTCCTGGTAGGAATGTATATCCCATACGTCACTAGCTCATGGACTCTTGCTAATTACATGAAAGAAAGTCTCGCGCCAAAAATGACGCAATAAATTCTAGCATTTTTTGCACCCGCGAGCCTAACAGCCCGCAGTTTAAAGGAAAAAAGTCAACTGAAAATTTTAGGTAAGAAAAATATTTCATTCATATGCATTTTCCCAAAAAATGAAACTGACAGTCTGAAAGAAGGAAAATAAACTGATTGACCTGAATCATGGCAAATATAAGTATAAAACATATATTTAGAACTTTACATATAAAGTGCCAAACCATAGCTGAGAGTGTCATAAATAAAATAAGACTTACTTACCCAAAGACACTCATCTAGATAAAGTAGATAGCCAAACCAATACTGAAACGAGAATCAGTAGAGGTAATGGTATATAAGAGTATATCGTCGATCTGAAAAGGGAGGTAGGAGATGAATCTCTACGACCGATAACAGAGAACCTATGAAACAGATCCCTGTTAGGATGACCATTGTATTCAATAGGTAATACTCCCCTCACATCCCTCTGTCATTCACTGCACTCTGAGAGAAACCGGGCTTCAGCATGCTGAGAAGCGCATATCAACATAGAAATCTAGCACAAACTTACTTCACCACCTCCATAGGAGGCAAAGTTTGTAAAAACTGAAGTGTGGGTGTGGTGAGGGGTGTATTTATAGGCATTTTGAGGTTTGGGAAACTTTGCCCCTCCTGGTAGGAATGTATATCCCATACGTCACTAGCTCATGGACTCTTGCCAATTACATGAAAGAAATATATACATGTCAAGGCATATTCAGGGATTCCTGACAGATATCAGTGTCCCAATGTAACTAGCGCTAATTTTGAAAAAAAGTAGTATGGAAATAGCAAAGTGTTACTTGTATTTATTTCCCTATAACTTGCAAAAAAAAGCAAAGAACATGTAAACATTGGGCATTTCTAAACTCAGGACAAAATCTAGAAACTATTTAGCATGGGTGTTTTTTGGTGGTTGTAGATGTTTTTACAGATTTTGGGGCTAAAAGTTAGAAAGTGTTTTTTTTCCCCATTTTTTTCCTCATATTTTATCATTTTTTTATAGTAAATTATAAGATATGATGAAAATAATGGTATCTTTAGAAAGTCCATTTAATGGCGAGAAAAATTGTATATAATATGTGTGGGTACAGTAAATGAGTATATAATATGTGGGTACAGTAAATGAGTAAGAGAATAATTACAGCTAAACACAAACACCGCAAAAATGTAAAAATAGCCTTTGTCCCAAACGGACAGAAAATGGAAAAGTACTGTTGTCATTAAGGGGTTAAACATAAGCTAAATTCTAGCAAGGGCCTGAACAAAGACTGAACATCAGGATGAGTAGCCAACTTATTATGCAACAAAACAGAAAGAGCAGAGATCTGCCCCACACAGTCAGCCTCAGAGAATCTAGATTTTGGTAAAGAAAAGGACCCTAATGAAGAAAGTCCACCCTCTGAGGTAACCTCCAAGGAGGAGCAGACAACATCTTTACTATGTCTGCAAACCAAGTACTGCACAGAATCACTGAGGCACGCTCCTGTTTGATGGGAGTGATCACTCGAGGGAGGAGCACAATCAGAGGAAAAAGATAAAGAAGATTGAAAAGTCCAAGGAACCGCTAACGTGTCCACCAAGACCTGTTGAGGATCCCTCTCAACACTTATCTGGGTAGTTTGGCAATGAGACGAGAGGCCATTAGGGCTACCTCCTAAACTCCCCACCTAAGCGTTAACTCAGAGAAAACCTCCTGATGAACAAATCACTCCCCAGGGTGGAAGGTCTCACTGCTCAGAAAGTCTGCTTCCCAATTGTCCACCCCTGGGATGTGAATGGCTAAGATGCAACAATCTCAGAGCATTGAAGATAGCCCTTAGCTCCAGAATGTTGATAAGTAGGGCCGATTCCTCCGGCGACCAAGTCCCTTGAACCCTCAAGGGACCCCATACTGCTCCCCAACCTAGCATACTGGCGTCCGTAGTCAAAATCTCCCAAGATGGTCTCAAAAAACATCTAATTCCTCCTCTGTCTCCCACCCTCACTCCGGCTCTTACTCACATATTCAACCTATCCCTTTCTACCGGCTCATTCCCTGCCTCTTTCAAACATGCAAAGGTCACCCCATCCTCAAAAAACCCTCCCTTGACCCTAACTCCCCTGCAAACTACTGCCCCATATCACTGCTCCCGGTAGCTTCAAAATTATTTGAAAAACTAGTCTTCAATCGCCTAACCCTCTTCCTGTCCTCCAACTCATTGCTCGACCCCCTTCAATTTGGCTTCCGTCCCCAACACTCAACTGAGACTGCCCTCACCAAGGTTACTAACCACCTCCTTTCTGCTAAAAACAAAGGCTACTACTCCATACTCATCTTACTTGACCTTTCTGCTGCCTTTGACACTGTTGACCACCCCCTTCTCCTACGGTCTCTCAGCTCTCTTGGTCACTGTGACACTGCCCCTCCTGGATTCACTCTTATCTTTCTAACAGATCCTTCTCCGTCTCTTTTGCTGGTGACTCCTCCTCTCTATTACCTCTGTCTGTTGGAGTACCCCAAGGCTCTGTCCTGGGTCCTCTGCTCTTCTCTATTTACATTTCTTCACTGGGTAAACTTATCAACAGCTATGGCTTCAGCTATCATTTCTATGCTGATGACACCCAGATTTACCTTTCCACGCCTGCACTCTCTCCTTCTGTCAATTCTCACATCAGCGACTGCTTATCTGGCATTTCCTCCTGGATGGCCTCTCACCACCTAAAAATAAATATGTCCAAGACTGAACTACATCTAATTCCCCCCTCTAACTCCACTTTCTAATTTTTCTATCACTGTTGGTGGCACCACTATCTCCCCATCACCCCAAGTCCGCTGCCTCGGAGTCACGCTTGACTCAAATCTGTCCTTCATTCCCCACATCCAACTGCTCTCTTCATCCTGCCGCAACCACCTTCGCAATATCTCCAAAATTTGTCCGTTTCTGAATGCTGAAACTACTAAACAGATAATCCACTCCCTGGTAATTTCCCGACTTGACTACTGTAACAACTTACTAACTGGCCTCCCTCTCTCCCGCCTCTCTCCCCTCCAATCCATCCTAAATGCATCTGCCAGGCTAATCCACCTCTCTAAACGCTCTGTTTCTGCTGCACCTCTCTGTGAGTCCCTTCACTGGCTCCCCATTCACAACAGAGTTAAATTCAAAATTCTCACCCTGACCTACAAAGCCCTCACCAATGCTGCCCCACCCTACCTGTCCTCACTCATCAACAAATATACTCCTGCCCGTCCCCTAAGATCCAACAATGACCTACTTCTTGCGTCCTCTACCATCACCTCCTCTCATGCTAGACTACAGGACTTCTCTCGTGCGGCACCAACCCTCTGGAACGCACTTCCTCGAGCTGTCAGACTTGCCCCTAACCTCTCCTCCTTTAAACGTTCCCTAAAGACCTTTCTGTTCAGGGAATCTTATCACCAGACTTATTAACATACTAACTTCGCTTAACAGCTGCCCTCTATCTCCTCACTACTATAATTCTAACCTTTGCAGTCCCCACCTCCTGTTTCCCATCCTCCTACCCATCTAGATTGTAAGTTCCCACGGGAATAGGGCCCTCAATTCCCCCTGCATTTGTCTTATAGTATTGTTTCACCATTGTACTGTTATCCTTGTACCCATGGGCAGCGTAGCGGAATCTGTCAGCACTTTATAAATAAAGAATAATAATAAAATAATAAAAAGCATGTGCCTTGAGACAGATGGTCTTGAGAGAGCCACCAAGAGAGAGATTCTATTTTTGCTTGATCTAGGAAATTAATTCGGACAGATCAGAGTGATCGCCGTTCCACTGCCTAAGCATACATAGTTGTAGTGGTCTCAGATGAAAGCGGTCAAAAGGAATAATATCCATGGCCTCTACCATGAGACCCACCACCTCCATAGACTGAGCCACCTATGGCCAACCAGTGGATTGTAACAAGCGTCAGAAAGAGAGAAGCTTGGCATTGATCCGTCAGAAAGAGCTTCATGGGAAGTGAATCTATGATTGTTCCCAGAAAGCACACTCTGGTATTGGGGACAAGCGAGCTCTTGTCTAGATTTATCTTCCAGCCATGAGACCGAAGGACACACAACAGTGTGTCCGTGTGAGTTCTTGCTAACGGAAAAGACAGAGCTTGAACTAAAATGTCGTCCAGGTAAGGAGTCGCAGCGATTCCCTGCGCTCTCGTCACCTCTAGAACAGCGCCCAACACCTTTCTAAAGATCCTTTCAGCAACGGAATCAGAGAAAGAGAACTCATCCTCAGAAGCTACTGAGGAACTGTCGTCCTCAGAATGATTAGAAAGACCAACTACGCAGTCTCCAAAGAATCAATCTTTCCAGAGTCAGAAGAAATATGCTTGACTTTCCTCTTTCTTTTTCCTGAAACAGAATAAGCACTCTGCCGCAGAAACAGCCGATTGGAGCTGTGCCGCAAAATCCACGGGTAAACAAACAACCCCAAAGGAAGGAGGAGCTGAGCCGCAGGGCAGTGCATGTGAAACATTAGGAGAAGGGGACTGAGGCAAAAGCATAGGCATTTCCTGGACAACAGAGTCCTGAGAAGTAGAGGGCTCTGAGGGGTTAACTAAAGTAGCAGTAGCATAGGTAGTCTTGGACCTTTTAGACTTAGATTGAAAAAGGGAGCTCAGACATGTAGAACATAACTGTGGAGGGGGACAAACCTTGGCCTCATCACAATATAAACATCTATCAGAATTTAAAGTAGGATGAGGAGTATCCTCAATGGCAAAAATAATGGAAACCCAAACAAAGAAAAGAAAAACATAATTTATGTAAGAACTTACCTGATAAATTCATTTCTTTCATATTAGCAAGAGTCCATGAGCTAGTGACGTATGGGATATACATTCCTACCAGGAGGGGCAAAGTTTCCCAAACCTCAAAATGCCTATAAATACACCCCTCACCACACCCACAATTCAGTTTAACGAATAGCCAAGAAGTGGGGTGATAAAAAAGTGCGAAAGCATATAAAATAAGGAATTGGAATAATTGTGCTTTATACAAAAATCATAACCACCACAAAAAAGGGTGGGCCTCATAGACTCTTGCTAATATGAAAGAAATGAATTTATCAGGTAAGTTCTTACATAAATTATGTTTTCTTTCATGTAATTAGCAAGAGTCCATGAGCTAGTGACGTATGGGATAATGATTACCCAAGATGTGGATCTTTCCACGCAAGAGTCACTAGAGAGGGAGGGATAAAATAAAGACAGCCAATTCCTGCTGAAAATAATCCACACCCAAAATAAAGTTTAATGAAAAACATAAGCAGAAGATTCAAACTGAAACCGCTGCCTGAAGTACTTTTCTACCAAAAACTGCTTCAGAAGAAGAAAATACATCAAAATGGTAGAATTTAGTAAAAGTATGCAAAGAGGACCAAGTTGCTGCTTTGCAAATCTGATCAATTGAAGCTTCATTCCTAAACGCCCAGGAAGTAGAAACTGACCTAGTAGAATGAGCTGTAATCCTTTGAGGCGGAGTTTTACCCGACTCAACATAGGCAAGATGAATTAAAGATTTCAACCAAGATGCCAAAGAAATGGCAGAAGCTTTCTGACCTTTTCTAGAACCGGAAAAGATAACAAATAAACTAGAAGTCTTTCGGAAAGACTTAGTAGCTTCAACATAATATTTCAAAGATCTAACAACATCCAAAGAATGTAACGATTTCTCCTTAGAATTCTTAGGATTAGGACATAATGAAGGAACCACAATTTCTCTACTAATGTTGTTGGAATTCACAACTTTAGGTAAAAATTCAAAAGAAGTTCGCAACACTGCCTTATCCTGATGAAAAATCAGAAAAGGAGACTCACAAGAAAGAGCAGATAATTCAGAAACTCTTCTGGCAGAAGAGATTGCCAAAAGGAACAAAACTTTCCAAGAAAGTAATTTAATGTCCAATGAATGCATAGGTTCAAACGGAGGAGCTTGAAGAGCCCCTAGAACCAAATTCAAACTCCAAGGAGGAGAAATTGACTTAATGACAGGTTTTATACGAACCAAAGCTTGTACAAAACAATGAATATCAGGAAGATTAGCAATCTTTCTGTGAAAAAGAACAGAAAGAGCAGAGATTTGTCCTTTCAAGGAACTTGCGGACAAACCTTTATCTAAACCATCCTGAAGAAACTGTAAAATTCTTGGAATTCTAAAAGAATGCCAAGAAAAATGATGAGAAAGACACCAAGAAATATAAGTCTTCCAGACTCTATAATATATCTCTCTGGATACAGATTTACGAGCCTGTAACATAGTATTAATCACAGAGTCAGAGAAACCTCTTTGACTAAGAATCAAGCGTTCAATCTCCATACCTTTAAATTTAAGGATTTGAGATCCTGATGGAAAAAAGGACCTTGCGACAGAAGGTCTGGTCGTAGCGGAAGAGTCCACGGATGGCAAGAGGCCATCCGGACAAGATCCGCATACCAAAACCTGTGAGGCCATGCCGGAGCTACCAGCAGAACAAACGAGCATTCCTTCAGAATCTTGGAGATTACTCTTGGAAGAAGAACTAGAGGCGGAAAGATATAGGCAGGATGATACTTCCAAGGAAGTGACAATGCATCCACTGCTTCCGCTTGAGGATCCCTGGATCTGGACAGATACCTGGGAAGTTTCTTGTTTAGATGAGAGGCCATCAGATCTATTTCTGGAAGTCCCCACATTTGAACAATCTGAAGAAATACCTCTGGGTGAAGAGACCATTCGCCCGGATGTAACGTTTGGCGACTGAGATAATCCGCTTCCCAATTGTCTATACCTGGGATATGAACCGCAGAGATTAGACAGGAGCTGGATTCCGCCCAAACCAGAATTCGAGATACTTCTTTCATAGCCAGAGGACTGTGAGTCCCTCCTTGATGATTGATGTATGCCACAGTTGTGACATTGTCTGTCTGAAAACAAATGAACGATTCTCTCTTCAGAAGAGGCAAAGACTGAAGAGCTCTGAAAATTGCACGGAGTTCCAAAATATTGATCGGTAATCTCACCTCCTGAGATTCCCAAACTCCTTGTGCCGTCAGAGATCCCCACACAGCTCCCCAACCTGTGAGACTTGCATCTGTTGAAATTACAGTCCAGGTCGGAAGCACAAAAGAAGCCCCCTGAATTAAACGATGGTGATCTGTCCACCACGTTAGAGAGTGTCGTACAATCGGTTTTAAAGATATTGAGATATCTTTATGTAATCCCTGCACCATTGATTCAGCATACAGAGCTGAAGAGGTCGCATGTGAAAACGAGCAAAGGGGATCGCGTCCGATGCAGCAGTCATAAGACCTAGAATTTCCATGCATAAGGCTACCGAAGGGAATGATTGTGACTGAAGGTTTCGACAAGCTGAAATCAATTTTAGACGTCTCTTGTCTGTTAAAGACAGAGTCATGGACACTGAATCTATCTGGAAACCCAGAAAAGTTACCCTTGTCTGAGGAATCAATTAACTTTTTGGTAAATTGATCCTCCAACCATGATCTTGAATTAACAACACAAGTCGATTCGTATGAGATTCTGCTAAATGTAAAGACTGAGCAAGTACCAAGATATCGTCCAAATAAGGAAATACCACAATACCCTGTTCTCTGATTACAGACAGAAGGGCACCGAGAACTTTTGTAAAAATTCTTGGAGCTGTAGCTAGGCCAAACGGCAGAGCCACAAACTGGTAATGCTTGTCCAGAAAAGAGAATCTCAGGAACTGATAATGATCTGGATGAATCGGAATATGCAGATAAGCATCCTGTAAATCTATTGTGGACATATAATGCCCTTGCTGAACAAAAGGCAAGATAGTCCTTACAGTTACCATTTTGAACGTTGGTATCCTTACATAACGATTCAATATTTTTAGATCCAGAACTGGTCTGAAGGAATTCTCCTTCTTTGGTACAATGAAGAGATTTGAATAAAACCCCATCCCCTGTTCCAGAACTGGAACTGGCATAATTACTCTAGCCAACTCTAGATCTGAAACACAATTCAGAAATGCTTGAGCTTTCACTGGATTTACTGGGACACGGGAAAGAAAAAATCTCTTTGCAGGAGGTCTCATCTTGAAACCAATTCTGTACCCTTCTGAAACAATGTTCTGAATCCAAAGATTGTGAACAGAATTGATCCAAATTTCTTTGAAAAAACGTAACCTGCCCCCTACCAGCTGAGCTGGAATGAGGGCCGCACCTTCATGTGGACTTAGAAGCAGGCTTTGCCTTTCTAGAAGGCTTGGATTTATTCCAGACTGGAGATGGTTTCCAAACTGAAACTGCTCCTGAGGATGAAGGATCAGGCTTTTGTTCTTTGTTGAAACGAAAGGAACGAAAACGATTATTAGCCCTGTTTTTACCCTTAGATTTTTTATCCTGTGGTAAAAAAGTTCCTTTCCCACCAGTAACAGTTGAGATAATGGAATCCAACTGAGAACCAAATAATTTGTTACCCTGGAAAGAAATGGAAAGTAGAGTTGATTTAGAAGCCATATCAGCATTCCAAGTTTTAAGCCATAAAGCTCTTCTAGCTAAAATAGCTAGAGACATAAACCTGACATCAACTCTGATAATATCAAAAATGGCATCACAGATAAAATTATTAGCATGCTGAAGAAGAATAATAATATTATGAGAATCATGATCTGTTACTTGTTGCGCTAAAGTCTCCAACCAAAAAGTTGAAGCTGCAGCAACATCAGCCAAAGATATAGCAGGTCTAAGAAGATTACCTGAACACAGATAAGCTTTTCTTAGAAAGGATTCAATTTTCCTATCTAAAGGATCTTTAAACGAAGTACCATCTGACGTAGGAACGTTTAGCAAGGGTAGAAATAGCCCCATCAACTTTAGGGATTTTGTCCCAAAATTCTAATCTGTCAGACGGCACAGGATATAATTGCTTAAAACGTTTAGAAGGAGTAAATGAATTACCCAATTTATCCCATTCTCTGGAAATTACTTCAGAAATAGCATTAGGAACAGGAAAAACTTCTGGAATAACCACAGGAGATTTAAACACCTTATCTAAACGTTTAGAATTAGTATCAAGAGGACCAGAATCCTCTATTTCTAAAGCAATTAGTACTTCTTTAAGTAAAGAACGAATAAATTCCATTTTAAATAAATATGAAGATTTATCAGCATCAATCTCTGAGACAGAATCCTCTGAACCAGAAGAGTCATCAGAATGATGATGTTCATTTAAAAATTCATCTGTAGAGAGAGAAGTTTTAAAAGATTTTTTATGTTTACTAGAAGGAGAAATAACAGACATAGCCTTCTTGATGGATTCAGAAACAAAATCTCTTATGTTATCAGGAACATTCTGCACCTTAGATGTTGAGGGAACTGCAACAGGCAATGGTACATTACTAAAGGAAATATCTGCTTTAACAAGTTTGTCATGACAATTAATACAAACAACAGCCGGAGGAATAGCTACCAAAAGTTTACAGCAGATACACTTAGCTTTGGTAGTTCCAGCACTAGACAGCGATTTTCCTGAAGTATCTTCTGACTCAGATGCAACGTGAGACATCTTGCAATATGTAAGAGAAAAAACAACATATAAAGCAAAATTGATCAAATTCCTTAAATGACAGTTTCAGGAATGGGAAAAAATGCCAATAAACAAGCTTCTAGTAACCAGAAGCGAAGAAAAAAATCAGACTGAAATAATGTGGAGACAAAAGCGACGCCCATATTTTTTGGCGCCAAATAATACGCCCACATTGTTTGGCGCCTAAATGCTTTTTGGCGCCAAAAATGACGCCACATCCGGAACGCCGACATTTTTGGCGCAAAAGGACGTCAAAAAATGACGCAACTTCCGGCGACACGTATGACGCCGGAAACAGAAAAGATTTTTTGCGCCAAAAAAGTCCACGCCAAGAATGACGCAATAAAATGAAGCATTTTCAGCCCCCGCGAGCCTAACAGCCCACAGGGAAAAAAAGTCAAATTTTTAAGGTAAGAAAAAATGATTGATTCAAGTGCATTATCCCAAATATGAAACTGACTGTCTGAAAATAAGGAATGTTGAACATTCTGAGTCAAGGCAAATAAATGTTTGAATACATATATTTAGAACTTTATAAATAAAGTGCCCAACCATAGCTTAGAGTGTCACAGAAAATAAGATTTACTTACCCCAGGACACTCATCTACACGTTTGTAGAAAGCCAAACCAGTACTGAAACGAAAATCAGCAGAGGTAATGGTATATAAATAAGAGTATATCGTCGATCTGAAAAGGGAGGTAAGAGATGAATCTCTACGACCGATAACAGAGAACCTATGAAATAGACCCCGTAGAAGGAGATCACTGCATTCAAATAGGCAATACTCTCCTCACATCCCTCTGACATTCACTGCACGCTGAGAGGAAAACCGGGCTCCAACTTGCTGCGGAGCGCATATCAACGTAGAATCTAGCACAAACTTACTTCACCACCTCCATAGGAGGCAAAGTTTGTAAAACTGAATTGTGGGTGTGGTGAGGGGTGTATTTATAGGCATTTTGAGGTTTGGGAAACTTTGCCCCTCCTGGAAGGAATGTATATCCCATACGTCACTAGCTCATGGACTCTTGCTAATTACATGAAAGAAATTTATGCTTACCTGATAAATTTATTTCTTTTTTGACACAATGAGCCCACGGATCATCTTAATTACTAATGGGATATTCACCTCCTGGTCAGCAGGAGGAGGCAAAGAGCACCACAGCAGAGCTGTTAAATAGCTCCACCCTTCCCTCCCACTCCAGTCATTCGACCGAAGTTAGGAAGAGAAAGGAAAAGCCAAGGTGCAGAGGTGTCTGAAGTTTAGAAAAACCCACAACCTGTCTAAAAGAGCAGGGTGGGCCGTGGACTCATTGTGTCAAAAAATAAATAAATTTATCAGGTAAGCATAAATTTTCTTTTCTTTTTTAAGACACGATGAGTCCACGGATCATCTTAATTACTAATGGGATTCAATACCCAAGCTATAGTACACAGATGATACGGGAGGGACAAGACAGGAAACCTAAACAGAAGGCACCCCTGCTTGAAAAACCGATCTCCCAACAAAACAGCCTCAGTCGAGGCAAAAGTGTCAAATTTGTAGAACTTTGAATAAATGTGAAGAGAGAACCAAGTTGCAGCCTTGCAAATCTGTTCCACAGAAGCTTCATTTTTGCCTATGAGGAAACGACAGCCCTTGTGGAATGAACCGTAATTCTCTCGAGAGGCTGCTGACAGCAGTCTCATATGTAAAAAGAATGATACTCTTCAGCTCAAAAAGAAAGAGAAGTAGTCGTAGCTGTCCCTTTCGGTTTCCAGAGAAAAACCATAAAGAAAGAAGAACACTGACGAAAAACCTTAGTCGCCTGCAGATAAAACTTTAAAGCACGGACCACGTGCAAATTGTGCAAAAGTCGGTCCTTCTGAGAAGGAGGATTAGGTCACAAAGAAGGAACAACAATCTCCTGATTAATGTTCCGATCATAAACAACCTTAGGAAGAAATCCAAATTTAGAACGTAGAACTACCTTATCTGAATGGAAAATAAGATAAAAAGACTCGTACTGTAATGCCGAGAGGTCTGACACTCTCTGAGCATACGAAATAGCAACAAGAGATAAGACTTTCCAAGATAACAACTTAATCTCTAAGGAAAGCATGGGCTCAAACAGAGTCCCTTAAAAAACTTTTAGAAACTAAATTTAGACTCCATGGAAGGAGTAACTGGTTTGAACACAGGCCAGATCCTGACCAAGGCCTGAGAAATTATTGTACATCTGGGACATCTGCCAGACGTCTGAGTAACAAAAATGATAAAGGTAGAGATTTGACCCTTTAGGAAACTTGTCGATAAAATGTTCTCCAAACCCTCTAGGAGAAAGGACAAATTCTAGGAATCCTAACTCTATTCCTTTATGAGTAGCCCATGGATTCACACCAATAAAGATATTTACGTCACATCCCATGATAAATCTTACCTGATAAATTTATTTCTCTTGTGGTGTATCCAGTCCACGGATCATCCATTACTTGTGGGATATTCTCCTTCCCAACAGGAAGTTGCAAGAGGATCACCCACAGCAGAGCTGCTATATAGCTCCTCCCCTAACTGCCATATCCAGTCATTCGACCGAAAACAAGCAGAGAAAGGAGAAACCATAGGGTGCAGTGGTGACTGTAGTTGAAAATTAAAAAATACCTGCCTTAAAATGACAGGGCGGACCGTGGACTGGATACACCACAAGAGAAATAAATTTATCAGGTAAGCATAAATTATGTTTTCTCTTGTAAGGTGTATCCAGTCCACGGATCATCCATTACTTGTGGGATACCAATATCAAAGCTATAGGACACGGATGAAGGGAGGGACAAGGCAGGTACTTAAACGGAAGGTACAACTGCCTGTAAAACCTTTCTCCCAAAAATAGCCTCAGAAGAAGCAAAAGTATCAAATTTGTAGAATTTTGAAAAAGTATGAAGCGAAGACCAAGTCGCCGCCTTGCAAATCTGTTCAACAGAAGCCTCATTTTTAAAGGGCCATGTGGAAGCCACAGCTCTAGTAGAATGAGCTGTAATCCTTTCAGGAGGCTGCTGGCCAGCAGTCTCATAGGCTAAGCGGATTATGCTTCTTAGCCAAAAAGAAAGAGAGGTTGAGAGTTGCAAGAGAATGACTGGATATGGCAGTTAGGGGAGGAGCTATATAGCAGCTCTGCTGTGGGTGATCCTCTTGCAACTTCCTGTTGGGAAGGAGAATATCCCACAAGTAATGGATGATCCGTGGACTGGATACATCTTACAAGAGAAAGCAGGTTCCCTGGGAGAGATGATCCAGAGACAACCCCATTGAAGAGAACCCCTTGTCTCCTGCTCCAGTAGTATTCAAGGAGACAAATCTGTATAATCTCCGATCCATTGCCTGAGCATGCTTAACTGCAGAGGTCTGAGATGGAACCGAGTAAACAGGATGGTGTCCATTGCCACCACCATCAGCCCGATTATCTCCATGTACTGAGCCACTGAAGGCCGAGAAGTGGACTGAATGACTAGACAAGTATCGATAAACTCCAATTTCCTGACATTCTTTCAGAAAATTCTTCATTGATATGGAATCTATTATGGTTCCCAAGAAAGTTAGCCTTGTGCTTGGGACTAAGGAACTCTTTTCCAAATTTACCTTCCACCCGTGAGATCACGGGAAGGATAACACCATTTCTGTGTGAAATCCTGCTAGCTGTAAGGATGGAGCCTGGACTAGAATGTCTTCCAGATAGGGTGCCACTGCAATGCCCCGTAACGGAAGCACCGTCAACAGCGCTCCCAGAGCCTTTGTGAAAACTCTGAGAGCTGTGGCAAGACCGAAAGGAAGAGCCACGAACTGGAAGCGTTTGTCCAGAAAGGCAAACCTTAGAACTTGTGAATGGCACATGAAGATATGCGTCCTTTAAATCCACTGTTGTCATAAATTGACCCTCTTGGATCAAGGAAAGAATGGAACAAAACATAATTTATGTAAGAACTTACCTGATAAATTCATTTCTTTCATATTAGCAAGAGTCCATGAGCTAGTGACGTATGGGATATACATTCCTACCAGGAGGGGCAAAGTTTCCCAAACCTTAAAATGCCTATAAATACACCCCTCACCACACCCACAATTCAGTTTAACGAATAGCCAAGAAGTGGGGTGATAAGAAAAAAGTGCGAAAGCATAAAAAATAAGGAATTGGAATAATTGTGCTTTATACAAAAAAATCAAAACCACCACAAAAAAGGGCGGGCCTCATGGACTCTTGCTAATATGAAAGAAATGAATTTATCAGGTAAGTTCTTACATAAATTATGTTTTCTTTCATGTAATTAGCAAGAGTCCATGAGCTAGTGACGTATGGGATGATTACCCAAGATGTGGATCTTTCCACACAAGAGTCACTAGAGAGGGAGGGATAAAATAAAGACAGCCAATTCCTGCTGAAAATAATCCACACCCAGAATAAAATTTTAATGAAAAAACATAAGCAGAAGATTCAAACTGAAACCACTGCCTGAAGTACGTTTCTACCAAAAACTGCTTCAGAAGAAGAAAACACATCAAAATGATAGAATTTAGTAAAAGTATGCAAAGAGGACCAAGTTGCTGTTTTGCAAATCTGATCAACCGAAGCTTCATTCCTAAACGCCCAGGAAGTAGAAACTGACCTAGTAGAATGAGCTGTAATCCTTTGAGGCGGAGTGTTACCCGACTCAACATAGGCATGATGAAATAAAGATTTCAACCAAGATGCCAAAGAAATGGCAGAAGCTTTCTGGTCTTTTCTAGAACCGGAAAAGATGACAAATAGACTAGAAGTCTTTCGGAAAGACTTAGTAGCTTCAACATAATACAAAGCTCTAACAGCATCCAAAGAATGCAATGATTTCTCCTTAGAATTCATAGGATTAGGACATAATGAAGGAACCACAATTTCTCTACTAATGTTGTTAGAATTCACAACCTTAGGTAAAAAAATTCAAAAGAAGTTCGCAGCACCGCCTTATCCTGATGCAAAATCAGAAAAGGAGACTCACCAAAAAGAGTAGATAATTCAGAGACTCTTCTGACAGAAGAGATGGCCAAAAGAAACAAAACTTTTCAAGAAAGTAATATAACGACCAAAGAATGCATGGGTTCAAAAGGAGAAGCTTGAAGAGCCCCCAGAACCAAATTCAAACTCCAAAGACGAGAAATTGACTTAATGACAGGTTTTATACGAACCAAAGCTTGTACAAAACAATGAATATCAGGAAGATTAGCAATCCTTCTGTGAAAAAGAACAGAAAGAGCAGAGATTTGTCTTTCAAGAAACTTGCGGACAAACCTTTATCTAAACCATCCTGAAGAAATATAAGTCTTCCAGACTCTATAATATATCTCTCTAGATACAGATTTACGAGCCTGACACATAGTATCAATCACAGAGTCAGAGAAACCTCTTTGACCAAGAATCAAGCGTTCAAACTCCACACCTTAAAATGAAGGTTTTGAGATCCTGATGGAAAAAAGAACCTTGAGACAGAAAGACTGATCTTAACGGAAGAGTCCACAGCTGGCTAGAGGCCATCCGGACAAGATCCGCATACCAAAACCTGTGAGGCCATGCTGGAGCTACCAGCAGGACAAACGAGCATTCCTTTAGAATATTAAGAATACCCTTGGAAGAAGAACTAGAGGCGGAAAGATATAGGCAGGATGACACTTGTAAGGAAGAGATAATGCATCCACTGCCTCCGCCCGAGGATCCCTGGATCCGGACAGATACCAGGGAAGTTTCTTGTTTAGATGAGAAGCCATCAGATCTATTTCTGAGAGTTCCCACATTTGAACAATCTGAGGAAATACCTCTGGGTGAAGACCATTCGCCCAGGTGCAACGTTTGGCGACTGAGATAATCCGCTTTCCAATTGTCCATACCTGGGATATGAACCGCAGAGATTAGACAGGAGCTGGATTCCACCCAAACCAAAATTCGAGATACTTCTTTCATAGCCAGAGGACTGTGAGTCCCTCCTTGATGATTGATGTATGCCACAGTTGTGACATTGTCTATCTGAAAACAAATGAACAACTCTCTCTTCAGAAGAGGCCAAGACTGAAGAGCTCTGAAATTGCACGGAGTTCCAAAATATTGATCGGAAATCTCACCTCCTGAGATTCCCAAACCCCTTGTGCCGTCAGATACCCCCACACAGCTCCCCAACCTGTAAGAATTGCATCTGTTGAGATTATAGTCCAGGTCGGAAGAACAAAGAAGCCCCCTGAACTAAACGATGGTGATCTGCCCACCATGTCAGAGAGTGTCGTATAATCGGTTTAAAGATATTAATTGAGATATCTTTGAGTAATCCCTGCACCATTGGTTCAGCATACAGAGCTGAAGAGGTCGCATGTGAAAACGAGCAAAGGAGATCGCATCTGATGCGGCAGTCCTAAGACCTAAAATTACCATGCATAAGGCTACCAAAGGGAATGATTGTGACTGAAGGTTTTGACAAGCTGATATCAATGTTAAACTTCTCTTGTCTGACAAGGACAGAGTCATAGACACTGAATCTATTCTAGAAACCTAAAAAGGTTACACTTGTCTGAGGAATCAATGAACTGATTGGTAAATTGATCCTCCAACCATGAACTTGAAGAAACAACACAAGTCGATTCGTATGAGATTCTTCGAAAATGAGAAGACTGAGCAAGTACCCAGATATTGTCCAATAAGGAAATACCAAAAAAACCCTGTTCTCTGATTACAGAAAGAAGGGCACCGAGAACCTTTGAAAAAAATTCTTGGAACTGAGGCTAGGCCAAACGGTAGAGCCACAAAACTGGTAATGCTTGTCTAAAAAGAGAATCTCAGACACTAAAAGTGATCTGGATGAATCGGAATATGTAGATACACATCCTGTAAATCTATTGTAGACATATAATGCCCTTGCTAAACAAAAGGCAGGACAGTCCTACAGTAACCATCTCGAATGTTGGTATCCTTACATAACGATTCAATATTGATAGATCCGAAACTGGTCTGAAGGAATTGACCTTCTTTGGTACAATGAAGAGATAAAATAAAACCCCAGCCCCTGTTCCAGAACTGGAACTGGCATAATTACTCCAGCCAACTCTAGATCTGAAACACATTTCAGAAATGCTGAGCCTTTGCTGTGTTAACTGGGACACGGGAAAGAAAAAAAAAATCTCTTAGCAGGAGGCCTTAACTGAAGCCAATTCTGTACCTTTCTGAAACAATGTTCTGAAACCAGAAATTGAGAACGGAATTGATCAAAATTTCTTTGAAGAAAACGTAATCTGCCCCATACCAGCTGAGCTGGAATAAGGTCCGTACCTTCATGGGTACTTAGGAGCTGGCTATAGGTTTTCTAAAAGGCTTGGATATATTCCAAACTGGAAATAGTTTCCAAACTGATACCGCTCCTGAGAATGAAGGATCAGGCTTTTGTTCCTTATTGTGAGGAAAGGAACGAAATGATTATTAGACCTAAATTTACCTTAGATTTTTTATCCTTTGGTAAAAAAGTTCCCTTCCTTCCAGAAACAGTTGAAATAATAATTTATTACCCTGGAAAGAAAGGGAAAGCAAAGTTGACTTAGAAGACATATCAGTATTCCAAGTTTAATCCATAAAGCTTTTCTAGCTAAAATAGCTAGACACATATACCTGACATCAACTCTAATGATATCAAAAGATGGTATCACCAATAAAATTATTAGCATGTTATAGAATAATAATAATGCTATAAAATTATGATCTGTTACTTGTTGCGCTAAAGCTTCTAACCAAAAAGTTGAAGCTGCAGCAACATCCGCTAAAAATATAGCAAGTCTAAGAAGATTACCTGAACATAAGTAAGCTTTTCTTAGAAAGGATTCAATTTTCCTATCTAAAGGATCCTTAAATGAATTACTATCTGCCGTAGGAATAGTAGCACATTTAGCAGGAGTAGAGACAGCCCCATAACCTTAGGGATTTTGTCCCAAAAAAAACTCTAATCTGTCAGATGGCACAGGATATAATTGCTTAAACGTTTAGAAGGAGTAAAAGAATTACCCAAATTATTCCATTCCCTGGAAATTACTTCAGAAATAGCATCAGGGAGATTAAACACTTCTGGAATAACTACAGGAGATTTAAAAACCTTATTTAAACGTTTAGATTTAGAATCAAGAGGACCAGAATCCTCTATTTCTAATGCAATTAATACTTCTTTAAATAAAGCACAAATAAATTCCATCTTGAACAAATACAAAGATTTATCAGCATCAACCTCTGAGACAGAAACCTCTGAACCAGAAGAACCATTATCAGTATCAGAATGATGATGTTCATTTAAAAATTCATCTGAAAAAAGAGAAGTTTTAAAAGACTTTTATGTAAACTAGAAGGAGAAATAACAGACATAGCCTTCTTAATGGATTTAAAAAATAAAATCTCTTATGTTTATCAGGAACACTCTGAAAATTAGATGTTGACGGAACAGCAACACTAAAGGAAATTTTATCTGCATTAATAAGTTTGTCATGACATGCAATACAAACAACAGCTGGAGAAACAGATACCAAAAATTATAGCAGATACACTTAGCTTGGTAGCTCCAGCAGTAGACAGCGATTTTCCTGTAGTATCTTCTGACTCAGATGCAACGTGAGACATCTTGCAATATGTAAGAGAAAAAACAACATATAAAGCAAAATTGATCAAATTCCTTAAATGACAGTTTCAGGAATGGGAAAAAATGCCAAAGAACAAGCTTCTAGCAACCAGAAGCACTGAAAAAATAAGACTTAAATAATGTGGAGACAAAAGCGACGCCCTTATTTTTTAGCACCAAATAAGACGCCCACATTATTTGGCGCCTAAATGCTTTTGGCGCCAAAAATGACGCCACATCCGGAACGCCGACATTTTTGGCGCAAAATAACGTCAAAAAATGACGCAACTTCCGGCGACACGTATGACGCCGGAAACGGAAAAGAATTTTTGCGCCAAAAAAGTCTGCGCCAAGAATGACGCAATAAAATGAAGCATTTTCAGCCCCCGCGAGCCTAACAGCCCACAGGAAAAAAAGAGTCAAATTTTTGAAGGTAAGAAAAAATGATTAATTCAAATGCATTATCCCAAATATGAAACTGACTGTCTGAAAATAAGGAAAGTTGAACATCCTGAGACAAGGCAAATAAATGTTTTGAATACATATATTTAGAACTTTATAAATAAAGTGCCCAACCATAGCTTAGAGTGTCACAGAAAATAAGATTTACTTACCCCAGGACACTCATCTACATGTTTGTAGAAAGCCAAACCAGTACTGAAACGAGAATCAGCAGAGGTAATGGTATATATAAGAGTATATCGTCGATCTGAAAAGGGAGGTAAGAGATGAATCTCTACGACCGATAACAGAGAACCTATGAAATAGACCCCGTAGAAGGAGATCACTGCATTCAAATAGGCAATACTCTCCTCACATCCCTCTGACATTCACTGCATGCTGAGAGGAAAACCGGGCTCCAACTTGCTGCGGAGCGCATATCAACGTAGAATCTAGCACAAACTTACTTCACCACCTCCATCGGAGGCAAAGTTTGTAAAACTGAATTGTGGGTGTGGTGAGGGGTGTATTTATAGGCATTTTAAGGTTTGGGAAACTTTGCCCCTCCTGGTAGGAATGTATATCCCATACGTCACTAGCTCATGGACTCTTGCTAATTACATGAAAGAAATAGTTTCTATCTTGAAAGACAGTACACTAAGAAAATTTGTTTAGACTCTTGAGATCTAAAAAGTGGTCTGAAGGTTCCCTCTTATTTGGGAACCACTGGAACAATCACTCCCAGGTCTGAGAGGACTCCTACGCAGTGTAAGAATGCCTCTCCTTTTGTCTGATCTTCAGATAATCTTGAAAGCAGAAACCTGCCTCTAGGAGGAAACTGTTAAACTCTAACTTGTATCCCTGGGACACTTATCTATTGCCCAGGAATCCTGAACTTCTCGAATCCAAGCCTGAGCGAAAAGGGAAAGTCTGCCCCCTACAAAATCCGGTTCCCGGATAGGTGGCATGCTGTGTTTAATTCAACAGCAGGCTAAAAGGATTCAATTTTTTTTTTTTAAATGTTTTTATTCGGAATTTTACGAATACATAACATAACAGTTGGGGACTCGCAGGACCCATTTTTTCATTAATGGAAATAAACGGGAATTTGGGTCATAAGACCCAGCACATGAAGTTTCACTCCTTTGGTAAATAAGAAAATAAAATAAATAAATAAATGAGAGTACAGCAGAGCACTTTAACTAATGAGTTTTGAGTATAGTAAATCAACACGGGGGGGGGGGGGGGGGGGGGAAGGGGCAGGCTTCATAAGTATGAGGTGGGGAAGGGGGGGGGGGAAGTGTGATGTAGTGGGTGTCTCTAGGCACCTACATACGGTACCTGTCAGATAGAATAGTCCAGTCGCCTGTCGTCCGATTAGGTGTCCGTCCCCAGAGCATGAGGGTGCCACAAAGTATCATGATCATTCTTCCAGTCAGCCCAAATCATCTCAAATAAATCAGATTTATTGAGATCGAAATATATGGGCTTTTCCATTGTTTACAGATAAGCCATTGTGTGGATGATGTCCTCCCAGCTAGGAGGGGCTTCTCTTTTCCAGGCCCTGGCTATATTGGTCTTAATTGAGGCCAGGAGATAGACTCCAAACCGACCTTGGTGACTGGGTAGGACGTGTAGTCCTAAGTGGAAAAGGGCCAATGCCGAGCCAGCCGACACCCCAATGCCATATTCTGAGAGGGTCCGTATTCCTCTTTCCCATAGGGGTCTAATAATGGGGCATTCCCACCAGATATGCAGTAGGCTGCCACGATGACCACAGCCTCTCCAACACTGAGGAGAGGTTCCTGGGAACATTTTAGACAATCTTGAAGGGACAAAGTACCAGTGAGAGAGGACCTTATAGTACGTCTCAAACATTGTTACACAATGTAGTGTCTTCTTGGTTAACTGGATGGCTCTTTGCCAAGTTTCGGTAGTGATTTCAAAGCCCAGAAGGATATTCCATCTTAAGAGATGTGGGGCCAGCGTCGGCGGAGAAGTGCCATCTAGCAGGGCATAGTGCCTTGAAAGTGGCCGGATAAGTCTGCGTCCACCCTGCCAGGTAGACTCCCAAGGAGTAAGGGGGCGAGAAGAAGATGGAAGAAATCTCCAACTTCTCAGGAAGCTCTGAATCCTACATATTTCAAACCTGAGAAACTGAGGGACATCTGTCTGCGGGTTAAGCTGCGTCAAAGTTAAAAACTCATCTAGGTTAGTGGTGGACCAAAAGTCAGAGACTTTAGAGATCCCCAGCCGAGCCCACGTGTTCGGATGGGTGTCCGGTAAATTCTGGAGTAGACCGGCAACCGAAGTTATTGGGGAAGGGTGGGGGGCAATAAGTTGGCGATGTCTTAGTCTGTCCCAGACTGATAAGCACTCCAGGATGACCAGATTGCTTATGTTCAGTGATCTGCGACTGTGTTGTGGAATCCAGAGAACATCTCGGAGGAGAATACTGGGCGGCAGTGATGCTTGCTCGAGTTCCCTCCATCTGTCGCGAGACTGAAGCACTCCCCATTGGGAGATATGCGTTAGCATGGCACCTTCATAATATTTCACTACCGACGGTGATGCTAGTCCTCCTAACGGGATAGGAAACTGCAGTGTCTTATGGGCGATTCGGGGAATTTTGCCTTGCCAGATGAATTTTGTGAATTCGCTCTGGAATTGAAGGAGAAGGTGTCTTGGCACTCTAATTGGCAAGCAGCGAAATAGGTATGTCAGTTTGGGGAGGAAAGACATTTTAAGAGAAGTTATTCTTCCTATCCATGAAATGGACTTGTAGTCCCACTTGTCCTTTAACTGCCTTAGTTCCACTAGGAGGGGGATGTAATTATCTTTAATCATTTGTTGGGCACTAGGAGACAGCTTAACCCCTAAGTGGGTAATCCGCTCGGTTAACCACTTAAAGGAATATTTGTCCGTTAGCTCGCGGATGTAGGTTGGCGGATATCCCCACCAATAAATTTCCGTTTTGTTTGTATTAAGTTTGTAGTAGGAGAGATTTCCAAAAGTCTCTAAAGTTTCCAGCAATCTAGGTATTGTTTTGGCCGGGTCCGTGGTGAAGACTGTTACGTCGTCTGCGAACAGTGCTATTTTATGTAGCGAGCCCGAGAGTCTAACCCCTGCTAGATACGTGTCCGACCGGATTTTCATGGCCAGAGGTTTGATCGCCAAAGCAAACAACAGGGGTGAAAGAGGACACCCATGCCTGGTGCCATTCGATATTTTGAACGGTGAGGTTCGGAAACCCAACCCTCTGACAAATGCTGTTGGGGTCGAGTACAAGGCTTTAATAGCTACGCAGATTTCAGGCGGAAACTGAAAGGCTTGTAGCGTTTCCCATAGATAGTCCCACCGGACTCGATCGAAAGCCTTCTCGGCGTCTAAGGAGATAACCGAGAAGGGCTTTTTCATCCTGGTTGACTCGCTCATGATGTTAATGAGGCGTCTGGTATTGTCTGGGCCCTCTCTGTTGTAGATGAACCCCACCTGATCAGGATGTATTAGGTCCGGCAGCATCTTACCGATACGGGTGGCCAAGATCTTAGAGTAGATCTTAACATCCGTGTTGATCAGGGAGATCGGTCTGTAGTTCAAACAGATAGAGGGGTCTTTGCCCGGTTTGGGTATGGTGATAATGGCTGCCTGAAGAAACTCCTCTTTAAAGGACCCAGTGCTGCATGCCGAGGTAAAAAACCTAAGAAGATACGGAGCCAGTTCATGTATATACTGTTTATAGAACTGAGCCGGGAACCGATCAGGCCCAGGAGCCTTAAAAGGGCTTGGTGTGCTTGATTTCAAGCAGGGAGATTGGCAAAGTGAGCGCGGTTTGCTGCTCTGCTGTGAGTGTAGGTAGGTTCATTTTTTTTTTAAAATCTTTTAAACTTCAAAAGAGATTATTTCCGTCAAGTCAGGTCCCAACAAGGTCTTCCACTTGTCAGAAATCTCTAAAAGCTTAGACTTAGAGCACACATCTGTAGAACAAGGCTCTAGCCATAAAGGCTCTGTGAGCTGGAACAGAGAACCTGAAACCTATGCTCCCAGTTTGATAACTTGCAGGGAAGAATTTGAAATAAAGGAATTAGCCAACTTGAAAAGCTTCAATCCTATCCTGGATTTCATCCAGGGGAGTTTCTGATTCAGTAGCATCAGACAACGCATCAAACCAATATGCCGTTGCACTAGTGACGGTAGTAAAGTACACAGCTGGTTGCCATTGTAAGCCCTGGTGTACATCCCCCCCCTTACTAATTTTTTTCCATAGGACCTACGAAAATCCATCTATCCTATAAGGGTATAGTAGTTCTCTTAGCTAAGAGCTGAGTCGGCTACGGGAAAAATGTTTTTAATTATAGGAAATGTCTCTTCCATTCCTTATAACTTACTGGATGAACTAGGATAGACTACGCCGGTAGTGTTGGATTCGCCCAGGGTAGTTAAAACCTCCTAAGGAAACAAATGGAGGTGTTCAAGCTAAAAAAACTGAAAGAAAACAACCTCAGAATCAAATAAAGATATTATTCCATCTGAGTCTGAGAATTCTCTCCCAGATAATCCCGAAGTAACTTCCTTTCAGGTAACAAGGAAGAGGCATTCGGGATAGCAACTACTGAATCAATCATCCTTATAATTAATCAGTCATTACAAGTATGATTGTAGTGATTGTGTACTTGTAAAGCGCTGCTAATCACCCGAAAGGGTCTCAAGAGCATGATTTATTATGATTTTTTATGCCTGATGAAACGGTCTGTGAACCGTGAAACGCGTTGCATGATTGGGTGATTATTGGACACCCTGTTATCCACTCTCATCAGCAATCATTGTGCTGTTTTTAAACTTTTATGCTTTTTAAATAAATTTGGATATATCTTTTATCCTTTGAGTGGATTCATTTCTACCCACCATCTGCCATTGTTCACCTATGAGAGACCAGCCCAGCACCTGAGGGAACACATTATCATACAAATATCAAGATACCTAGAGTTTGGGTGAGCTGCCACAACTCTACCAATCTGCAGCCTGCTTCTACAAGCACATTGGTGTGCTCTGGGAATATGAGAGTACCCTCCACATTAAGGAATCTGTTGTGGTTGTACCATTAATAGTCATCACATGTGGTGCCCGTATTTCTTGTCTCCCTTATTGCACCACCATCTTACGCCAAGAGCGCCTTCAAGTGGGTGAGCTGTCACACCTTTCTAATTCTGCAACCCGCCCCTACCAGCACATAAGTGTGCTCTCCAAATTTGTGAGTACCCATTTGGCAATAGTTCTGTGACTCATTGTTAATTAATAGATGATACCACACATGAGGCGCCCCTCCATTCTGTTTTATCTTATAAGGGTCTCAAGACGCTGCTCAGTGTATCAACCTCAGAAGGATGAAAAGCTGGGTGGACCTCACCAGGGATTGCACCTGTAACCCTTGGGTTACTACAGAGCTCAGCCACAGCGCCTTAGCATGCTGAGCTATATGTCCAGACCGAAATGATTGAAAATAAATCCTAAAGTAATGTTTTCTACTTTGTGGGAAAACCTATAAATTTATGAAATGCAAAGTAACTCCAAGTGGAGTATTATAGGATGCGCAGAGCACTGCATGTGGGCCATAACATTTAGTGGGACACTATAGGAGAAATGGTGGCATAAATTGACCATAGTCAAGAGACTCCTAAACAGCAAAAAGCCTTATAAGGAGAAAGTTCAGAAAAGAGAGATTTTTTTTTTTAAATTTGACACATAAAAAAAAAGTTACTGTCTCTTTAAATTAAAAAAGTAACTAATTTTTGTGTGCTCGTTTCATCCTAAAACACAAAGGATGGAATAAATAAATAAATAGCTGAAATTCTTTAATAAAAAATAACAGACAAAATACAATACTGTCACTTTAAATTTGAAAACAAACTTTTTATCTTTGTGTGCAGAAAAAGTGCTTAGATTAGCACGCAATATTGTAGCACCGACTTAACCTCAGTGAAATCTTGCTAATACTCGTTCACCCTTAGAACTTCATGTCCCAAAACAGATCAGGAGCGCAGTTGTAGCGCTATCCGGACCCAAAGAAATGAAGAGTACTGCGTTAGTAAGCAATAACCGCTCTACCTTACAATAAAGCGAGTGCAGCCTAGTCGGCCCCAAACATAGCTCCGCCCTTCGTGGGCGTGATATCACACAGCTCAGCATAGTAAAATCTAGAGAATGCAATTGCGCCGCTGAGAAAAATGGCGCCAAACATAACCCCGCCCTTCGTGGGCGTAACCATACACGTTCTCCCAGTCGCCATAATTATTCTTAGAGACCGACTACCGGGAGCTAACTGACCCCTTCTTTGTGAACCTGGGGCAAATTGTAATACCGATTAAGGTATAAGAGTGCATTACATCAAACAGATTAGCCCTCTCTGTCTATTGGGCATATTCCCTGAGCCCTATTGAATCCAACTCGGTTCAAATGCCCCCAGAAAAGCAACTCTCCTCAGCCCCAGTGCCTGCCATTACCATGCTGTCACAGAATCCTCCTTAATATATATATAGGAGTTAAATGTCCCAGTAAAGAGCTATACTTCCTCTGTCCTGAATCCTCTGTGTGCTTCAGACCCAGAATAAAAAAGTCAGCACTTACCTTTGTATTCTGCCCGACAGCAGGGCAGCTCAGCAGGTTTGTGAGGTCCTCTCCCTCCCATAGCCCTGTGGAAGATGATGAAGCCTGAGTAATCTTGCTTAGGCCATCAGGATTAGGGCAGCACAAATGTATGGGAGGCGCAGTGAGAATTATGTCCCACCAGTTCACATTCCTCTAAAGCCACCAATGCTCTACTGAAGAGATTGATATGGACTACGGCTACACCCTAGAACAGAGCAGCACAATCTTGTACTACTTTAAAAATAATAAACTCTTGATTGAAGAATCTAATCTAACACCTCACTTTACCTCTTCCTATCACTAACGTAGGCAAAGAGAATGATTGGAGTGGGAGGGAAGGGAGGAGCTATTTAACAGCTCTGCTGTGGTGCTCTTTGCCTCCTCCTGCTGACCAGGAGGTGAATATCCCATTAGTAATTACGATGATCCGTGGACTCATTGTGTCTTAAAAAAGAAAACAACTGAAAAACAACTGAATGAGCTGGGCAAAAACTTTGGGCACCTCTATCTAACCTGTGCAGAGCCCGGGGCACTCACCACCTCCCGGATGGTCACTCAGATGAGAAGAGGATCCGCTGCTGCCCAGGCCTCCGATCGTGATCATAGCTTAGCCCCTTATGTCTGAAAACACAGTCCCACTCCTATAATATGCATAAATGAACCGGGAAAATGGTATACCAGGTGCAAAACTGATGGTCGTGGCAAACCCTGCAGTCCAAAGGCTATCCCCGAGGTAGCTGCTCAAGCCACTATTAATATCCCAACCAGAGGAGATCTAATTATAAATATTGGGCAAATAAACCTGATGAGGGTATGTAGGTGCCATCCGGTCACCTGGGATATGCCAGTTCTCACCCTATAGCCCCCAATAGGGGTTAAAAAATAACCTCCAGGTCTGACAACAGCATCCATCCTCTGACAGGGACCTGAGACATAAAGGAAAGCAATGTAAGCTTACACTGGTTGCCAGAGGGGGTGTTACAGGCATACACTGTAAGGATGCGAGGGAAGCTTCCCTGCGACATCCAGTAGCTAAACTTCACCAAAATCCCTGGCCCTTCTTGCAGGAAACAATCCATTAAGAAACTTAAAAATCCGAGGGGGCGGAGCCAACTGCCGAAGCAGCTAGACATAACCTGGCAGAGCTCCTGGCTCTAAATTCTAATAATGGAGGCTGTTTGCCCAAATTTTGATCTGGGATTGAAATGTCAGCACTACTGAACTGACCCTGAGGGCATCGTCCGTGAAAGGGAGGAAATTTGCTCTCTTATTGAAGACCTGCAGGGAGATTAAGAAAAAATAAACCCCCAGACACACGCTGTCTTTAAGCTCAAGATGGCGGCGGTCATCATAGAGGCACTTTGGGTATTGGAGCAAGCTATGGACTCTCACCATGCAGACCTACTGCAAGATATTCACCTCTTTTGTTCTGCAACGCTCACTATACTAGGCAGCGAGAGCTGTCAGCCAACCTCATTATCTGAACAAGCTGAAGCTGGATGGGATATAATGCAGCCGGACCCTGTGGAGACACTAGACGCAAGCCTATTTGCTGGGTTACATGCTTCAAACCCGCAGAGTGTGGAGGATTGTCGGCGAGTGCCGCCTTGCGCCTGTCCGACTGATAAAGAAGAGGGATTCACTGCAGGCATCGATCCAGCTGCCTATGGTGATTTTCGAGTGGCCTTAAGAGTATACTTCCCCCACCGCAAGCAAAAGATCGTGGGGCAGCGGCTGAAACCCAACTCCTCTTGCCCTACCGTTCCAGCGCTAAATTATCTATCTACAACCGTGATGTCCTGCACTAGAGTGGATGGCTCACCTTGTCCTGTATGGGTCACCATTATCGTTATAAGCCGGAAGCCTACACATGCACTGCGGAGCAAGTTTGACAAAGGCGGTGTAGGATAGTAATCCTTTACTTTGCAGAGCCGTGGAGGACAACTGAAGCCATTGCGGGACTGTTGTTCCTAGAACGCTGTCGACCTAGAGACTATTGATCTGCAGTCTATTCCATCAGATATTCGTAGAGCCCTTTTATTTATATAGAGGGATTTTGTTTTTGAGACTCTGCACATTACTTGGGTCTTTTAGATGACGATTATAGTGTCTGATGATTAATCCCAATGTGTTCATCAAAGTCCCTATAAATTCTGGGGTCTTTGAGAGATTTAGGCAATTTATTTTTGTCTACTTGCTAAGAAAACTTCTCCAGTATTTGTTTCAATATGCCGTTAATCAGAGTTTGACATTTCTGTAATAGTCTAGTATACCTTTTCTATTGTTAATTTTATTATTTAAAAGTTCAAAGATACTTGAGGCCAATGTTATATTTTACCCAAATGGTCCGGGAGTGACAACATGCCTGTTTACTTCTTGCTATGAATGGTCATATATTATACATCCCATATCTGTGGTTGATCTATACTATAGTATTATTTGAACCCTCTATACGCCATTTTTGTGATGTCATTAGTTGTTTGTGGAGTATTTATCTTTGGTGGTTTGGTATTAAATTATGCCAAGCTCTACATATCATGCTGTCCATAACATACCTATCTTTTTTTTTATTGTTTTTTCATTAGAATGTTGTGATAGCAGGTAAAATATGCTGTATCAGTCTGTTAACATCATGCACCCCATGGCCTAGCTGTAACAGTGTGGGTGGCTTATTAACTGAGGCGATATCTTTAAAGAGACTTCCTACTTGCAAAAACATTGTTCTATTAGCTCTTTCTCCCTGAAGTTATGATATATCAAGCATAAATTTATTTTATTCTATTTTTTATAAATTATGGGCGATCTTCCCTCTATATCTCTAGTTTCTGTTATGTATCTCCTCCCATAGTACTCTTCACACGAACTGCCTATCAGCTAGAATATAAGTAGCCATGTACCATCCTACACAAGCTATACTGGGAGGATAATAGATAGACTACTCTTTGATATACTCTCTTAAACTAAAGCAAGTTGGTATTATTTTTATTTTAGCCTCAATATAACATTTAGACTATATCACATTCCTAGCTCGTTTGAGACTTTTGAAAGTCTGTGGATGGTAGATCTTTCAGTTTCATTATGGTCTAAGTACTGGGTTGTGAAATGTTTGTTTTACAGTTGTCAGATTTTTCCGTTTACTATTTCACTCAGTGTTTTATAATGTTATATATTTTCTCATACACCTATTTAATTTGAGGACGGATGGGTTGCTATTTATCTCTTACATAAGAGTATGTTACTCTCATGATAGCTTGAACCTATGACATGTTCAATTGACCAGGTTCAAATTAAGAAATAGTTATTACGCCCTAACCAAACTAGTGCCTAGCGACATTCCCCTGACTAAATATTGTTGGTAAATATATCGTATTCATCCTAATGCTACGCCCCTGGTTTAAGTACTCACCCACTCACTCATTATCATACTCTCCTGAGCAACTCTTTCCCCATACAAAGTACCCTACATGTTTACTGTTGGCTGTTTGTGTAATGTTATATTATATTGTATCTGTGTCATTAAAGTTACAGATTTGCCCATAACCTTATGACAATCTCCACTCAATGTAACTATAGTTCTTCACCCCTACGTGTAACGACATTGCTTATGTGGAGTTCCATATTTATGTAAAATTATCTGTCTCTGTTGGGCTCCTCCCCTCCCTTTCCCGCCGGTACTGACTGCCTGCGGGTCATACCCCTATGCCTTTTTCCCACACTGCCTATAGTTGGTAATCCCTTAGGGGTGGAGCTCCTCTAGAAATCTCTTATGTTTCATATATTCTAATGTCCCCCACCCCTCTTTAACTCTATATTTAGATAATTACTCCGCTTTGATGGAGCTATGCCCATCCCAGTAGTCATGTAAATAACAAGCCCTCCCTGTGAAGTCCACCCTTATATCCATCCAATAAGGCTTTCCATACCTGCTCTCATGCCCTACTTGGCTCCGCCCCCCCCACTCCCCTCCCCACTCCACTTTGAGCGGCTCTTGCCCGCTGCGTCCCCTTATCCCCCTCCCCGCTAAATTGGCCCATAAGTGGCCAAACACAAGCCAATCCATGTTTATCTTACTTTATTAGTTTATATTATGCTACAAACGCTTTTCAGGATAATGTGGAGAATATACTCTATTTCCCCCCTCCCTCTACCCCCATAAAACCAACCCTTCCTTGCTTTTATATTTTCTAAATTAATAACTTATGGTGTATCTATCCATCACAAGGTTGGGTCACTTCTAGTCTACATACCATATAAAAAAATAAAATCTGAGGTCTCAATCTGGATAGTCCAAAATCTTTACTAATACCTTTAATAAGTGGGATTTATATGCCCCTTCTGTTTAGATTTATTGCCTAGTAAACCTCCATGCTCCTTCATAACACTAACCAACTATAGCTTCTCCATTCTTATACCACTCACCATAGAGTATTACTCTTCATATTTTTGAATCTATACAATGTGGGCACATCTAGTATTGTTTATCTGGCAAGATCATGGTATTAGTATTGTACTATTCTCTTTTGTTATTATTGTTGGACGTTTCATTATTGTTATATTTGTTTATGACTTCAATAAAAAGCTATTAAAAAAAAAAAGAAACTTAAAAATCCAATTTCTTCAGAGCATGTTCTCTGCCTACATCCTTCAGGTATGATTACTTGGGGACTAGGGTAAGTGGGACGGATACTTAATGGTTCAGCTGGGGGGGGGGGGTCTTTGCCTCCTCCTGGTGGCCAGGTGTTGTATTCCCAACAGTAATTAATGAATTGGTGGACTCTCTCTGCCATTCAAAAGAAACAGAATTTTTTGGATGGATTATGAGGGAGACATATAAATGGTCATGCTCTACAAATAACCGATTATTATTAATTATAATGCACAGGAAGCGGTTTAGTAATACATTCTGTTCCATAGTTACCTCCTACTGCGACTCAGCAAGGGCTTCTCTAAGATCTCATCAGCAGTCGGCCTCTTATCGGGGTCCTGAATTAGAACATAAAAAGGTAAGAAAGGAAAAAACAAACAAAACAAATATGAAAATAAATAGGATTTGTTATTTCTATATATATTTCACATTCAGTGACATTAAGTGTCCACTTGCTAGAAGGAAACATAGCTAGTGACCTTTGCTTGGAGAAAATCCAGGAGTTGTGTATTATGCATTTCTAAAAAAATATGATGCTTGGGACTTTATGTTGTCACATGGAGTAACAGTAAGTTTCTTATGTTGCAGCCTCAATCCTGCAAAGCCTCTCAAACCAATAGCTGTCCATGCGGAAAACCCTGCCCTGCCCAGCCATTGGTGTAGTACTGTACAGGTTTTTGCTTTTTTAATTCCAGTCCCTCCCTAACAGGACAGATTTTTAGAGCACAGGTGAAATAATCAGCTGATTAGTAGCCATGGTTATTAACCAGCTCTCATCCAAGGTATTCACCCACAAGAACGTAAGGGAAAACATAATTTATGTAAGAACTTACCTGATAAATTCATTTCTTTCATATTGGCAAGAGTCCATGAGCTAGTGACGTATGGTATATACAATCCTACCAGGAGGGGCAAAGTTTCCCAAACCTCAAAATGCCTATAAATACACCCCTCACCACACCCACAATTCAGTTTAACGAATAGCCAAGTAGTGGGGAGATAGAAAAAGGAGTAAAAAGCATCAAAAAAAGGAACTGGAAATATAATTGTGCTTTACACCAAAATCATAACCACCATAAAAAGGGTGGGCCTCATGGACTCTTGCCAATATGAAAGAAATTAATTTATCAGGTAAGTTCTTACATAAATAATGTTTTCTTTCATGTAATTGGCAAGAAAGATGTGGAACTCCACAGAAGAGTCACTAGAGAGGGAAGGATAAAAATAAAAACTGCTATTTTCCGCTGAAAAAAATAAATACACATCCAAAAAGATACGTTTTTCTCATAATAGAAAAGAAAAAAAAACTTAAAACATAAGCAGAGGAATCAAATTGAAACAGCTGCCTGAACAACCTTTCTACCAAAAACTGCTTCCGAAGAGGCAAATGCATCAAAACGGTAGAATTTAGTAAATGTATGCAAAGAAGACCAAGTTGCTGCTTTGCAAATCTGATCAACTGAAGCTTCATTCTTAAAAGCCCACAAAGTGGAAACTGATCTAGTAGAATGAGCTGTGATTCTCTGAGGCGGGGCCTGACCCGACTCCAAATAAGCTTGATGAATCAAAAGCTTTAACCACGATGCCAAGGAAATGGCAGAAGCTTTCTGACCTTTCCTAGAACCAGAAAAGACAACAAATAGACTAGAAGTCTTCCTGAAATCTTTAGTAGCTTCAACATAATATTTCAAAGCTCTTACAACATCCAGAGAACGTAAGGATCTCTCCAAAGAATTCTTAGGATTAGGACACAAAGAGGGAACAACAATTTCCCTATTAATGTTGTTAGAATTCACAACTTTAGGTAAAAATTTAAATAAAGTCAGCAAAACTGCCTTATCCTGATGGAAAATCAGAAAAGGAGACTCAAAAGAAAGAGCAGATAATTCGGAAACTCTTCTAGCAGAAGAGATAGCCAAAAGGAACACTTTCCAAGAAAGTAGTTTAATATCCAAAGAATGCATAGGCTCAAAAGGAGGAGCCTGTAAAGCCTTCAAAAATTAAGACTCCAAGGAGGAGAGATTAATTTAATGACAGGCTTGATACGGACCAAAGCCTGCACAAAACAGTGAATATAAGGAAGCTTAGTAATCTTTCTGTGAAATAAAACTGAAAGAGCAGAAATGTGTCCCTTCAAGGAACTTGCAGACAAACCTTTATCCAAACCATCCTGAAGCAACTGTAAAATTCTAGGAATTCTAAAAGAATGCCAGGAGAATTTATGAGAAGAACACCATGAAATATAAGTCTTCCAAACTTGATAATAAATCTTCCTAGAAACAGATTTATGAGCCTGTAACATAGTATTAATCACTGAGTCAGAGAAACCCTCTATGACTAAGCACTAAGTGTTCAATTTCCATACCTTCAAATTTAACGATTTGAGATCCTGATGGAAAAACAGTCCTTGAGACAGAAGGTCTGGTCTTAAAGGAAGTGGCCAAGGTTGGCAACTGGACATCCGGACAAGATCCACATACCAGAACCTGTGAGGCCATGCTGGTGCTACCAGAAACACAAACTATTGTTCCATGATGATCTTGGAGATCACTCTAGGAAGAAGAACTAGAGGCGGGAAGATATAAGCAGGTTGGTAAAACCAAGGAACTGCTAACGCATCAACCGACTCAGCCTGAGGATCCCTGGACCTGGACAAGTACCTGGGAAGTTTCTTGTTTAGATGGGAAGCCATAAGATCTATTTCTGGAAGAACCCACATCTGAACAATCTAAAAAACACATCTGGATGGAGAGACCACTACCCCAGATGTAAAGACTGACGGCTGAGATAATCCGCTTCCCAATTGTCTACACCTGGGATATGTACCACAGAAATTAGACAAGAGCTGGATTCCGCCCAAGAAAGTATCTGAGATAATTCTTTCATAACTAGGGGACTGTGAGTCCCACCCTGATGATTGACATATGCCACAGTTGTGATATTGTCTGTCTGAAAACAAATGAATGGTTCTCTCTTCAACAGAGGCCAAACCTAAAGAGCCCTGAAAATAGCACAGAGTTCTAAAATATTGATTGGTAACCTCGCCTCTTGAGGTTTCCAAACCCCTTGTGCTGTCAGAGATCCCCAGATAGCTCCCCAACCTGAAAGACTTGCATCTGTTGTGATTACAGTCCAGGTTGGACGAAAACCCCCCAGAATTTATGCTTACCTGATAAATTACTTTCTCTTGTGGTGTATCCAGTCCACGGATTCATCCTTTACTTGTGGGATATTCTCCTTCCTAACAGAAAGTGGCAAAGAGAGCACACAGCAGAGCTGTCTATATAGCTCCCCCTCTAGCTCCACCCCCCAGTCATTCGACCGGAGGTTAGGAAGAAAAAGGAGAAACCATAGAGTGCAGTGGTGACTGTAGTTTAAACAAAAAAAATCTACCTGACTTAATAGCCAGGGCGGGCCGTGGACTGGATATACCACAAGAGAAAGTAATTTATCAGGTAAGCATAAATTCTGTTTTCTCTTGTAAGGTGTATCCAGTCCACGGATTCATCCTTTACTTGTGGGATACCAATACCAAAGCTTTAGGACACGGATGAAGGGAGGGAACAAGACAGGTACCTTAAACGGAAGGCACCACTGCTTGTAAAACCTTTCTCCCAAAAATAGCCTCCGAAGAAGCAAAAGTATCGAATTTGTAAAATTTGGAAAAAGTATGCAGCGAAGACCAAGTCACTACCTTACAAATCTGTTCAACAGAAGCCTCATTTTTAAAAGCCCATGTGGAAGCCACTGCTCTGGTAGAATGCACCATGTGAACACAGCCTGAAGATCTAGTCAATCTAACTGCGCATCTGAGGCGCGAAATTAGGCCCCTTCCACCTTACTCCGGTGCTGTGAGGCCTAAAGAAACACTCCTAGGAGTTATAATATTAGCCATGTGGGTAACAACCCCTGAAAGAAACCCAAAGGGACCTTCTAAGTGTCTCAAAAACAATATTTATAAGTAAAAACTGTTTGCCATAAAAAAGTTTCAACCCATAAAATAGTGTAATCCAGCATAAATTAGCCCTGTCCTGTAAGCTTGTAATTCCATACTTAGTCTCTGAATAAAGCTTACCCTTCCCTCATGGGGATCTTATCAGTCCTTTTCTAGCATTATCACAGTCTTGTCTAGAAAAAAATGACTGAAAATACCTTATTGCAGCCTAATCTGCAAATCGTTCCCCCCAACTGAAGTTTTCTTGTACTCCTCAGTCCTGTGTGGGAACAGCAGTGGATTTTAGTTACAACATGCTAAAATCATCTTCCTCTCTGCAGAAATCTTCATCCCTTTTCTGCTGGAGAGTAAATAGTACAAACCGGTACCATTTAAAAACAACAAACTTTTGCTTGTAGAACAAATACTACAAATCTAACACCACATTCACTTTACCCTTCCAAGAGAGACCCTATTGCTTAGAGCCGGCAAAGAGAATGACTGGCGGTGGAGCTAGAGGGGGAGCTATATGGACAGCTCTGCTGTGTGCTCTCTTTGCCACTTCCTGTTAGGAAGGAGAATATCCCACAAGTAAAGGATGAATCCGTGGCCTGGATACACCTTACAAGAGAAAGAGGCCCCTTGAACTATACGATGGTGGTTTAACCACCAAGTCAGAGAGAGTCGAACATTGGAATTTAAGGATATTAACTGTGATATCTTTGTATAATCCTTGCACCATTGTTTCAGCATCCAAAGCTGGAGAGGTCTCATATGAAAACGAGCAAAGGGGATCGTGTCCGATGCTGCAGTCATGAGACCTAAAACTTCCATGCACATAGCCACTAAAGGGAATGATTGAGACTGAAGGTTACGACAAACTGAAACCAATTTTATTCGTCTCTTGTCTGTTAGAGACAGAGTCATGGACACTGAATCCATCTGGAAACCTAAAAAGGTGACCCTTGTCTGAGGAATCAAGAAACTTTTTGGTAAATTGATCCTCAAACCATGTCTTTGAAGAAACAACACTAGTTGATTTGTGTGAGATTCGGCAGAATGTAAAGACTGAGCTAGTACCAAGATATCGTCCAAATAAGGAAACACTGCAATACCCTGTTCTTTGATTACAGAGAGTAGGAAACCGAGAACCTTTGAAAAAATTATAGGAGCTGTTGCTAGGCCAAATGGAAGGGCGACCAGACCTATTCCATTCCTTTCAAATCATATCAGAAATAGCATCAGGGACTGGAAAAACCTCTGGAGTAACCACAGGAGGTTTATAAACAGAATTTAAACGTTTACTAGCTTTAGTATCAAGAGGACTAGTTTCCTCAATATCCAAAGTAATCAACAACTCTTTTAACAAGGAACAAATATACTTCATCTTAAAGAGATAAGTAGATGTGTCAGTGTCAATATCTGAGGTAAGATCTTCTGAATCAGATAGATCCTCCTCAGAGGAGGATAATTCAGTATATTGTCGGTCATTTGAAATTTCATCAACTTTATGAGAAGTTTTAAAAGAAATTTTACGTTTATTAGAAGGCGGAATAGCAGACAAAGCCTTCTGAATTGCATCAGCAATAAAATCTTTTATATTCACAGGGATATCATGTACATTAGATGTTGAAGGAAAAACAGGCATTGTACTAGTACTGATGGATACATTCTCTGCATGTAAAAGCTTATCATGACAACTGTTACATACTACAGCTGGAGATATAATCTCTGCTAACTTACAACAGATACACGTATCTTTGGTAGAACTGTTATCAGGCAGCAGGGATTCAACAGTGGTTTCTAAAACAGGATCAGATTGAGACATCTTGCAAATGTAAGAGAAAAAACAACATATAAAGCAAAATGATCAATTTCCTTATATGGCAGTTTCAGGAATGGGAAAAAATGCTAACAGCATAGCTCTCTGAGCATAGAAAAAAGCAAGAGGCATATCAGAAGTGGGGTTTAAATAATTAAATTATCTGGCGGCAAGTATGACGCGCAACGCAAAATGAACATTTTTGGTGCTAACAACATCCGGAAATGACAGACGCAACCTTGTGCAAGGAGACCTGGCGTAAACTAAGATGCCGGAAATGACGAAGAATTGCGTCATCGAACGTACGTGCATTTTGCGGCCTCACAAGCCTAATTTTGCCTGCAAAAATTAATGAAAAACCATCAATTTTGAAGAAAAGACTATACCCCAGGTAAGAAAAAAGGAAATTTATGCTTACCTGATAAATTGATTTCTTCTATGATACGACGAGTCCACAGATTCAGCCTTTACTTGTGGGATATTATCCTCCTGCTAACAGGAAGTGGCAAAGAGCACCACAGCAAAGCTGTCTATATAGCTCCTCCCTTAACTCCACCCCCATCATTCGACCGAAGGTATAGGAAGAAAAAGGAGAAGAACTACAAGGTGCAGAGGTGACTGAAGTTTAAATAAAAAAATATCATCTGTCTTAAATTGACAGGGTGGGCCGTGGGCTCGTCGTATCATAGAAGAAGTCAATTTATCAGGTAAGCAGAAATTTCCTTTTCTTCTATAAGATACGACGAGTCCACGGATTCATCCTTTACTTGTGGGATACAATACCAAAGCTACAGGACACGGATGAACGGGAGGGACAAGACAGATACCTAAACAGAAGGCACCACTACTTGAAGAACGTTCCTCCCAAAAATAGCCTCCGAAGAAGCAAAAGTATCAAATTTGTAAAAGGTATGAAGGGAAGACCAAGTCGCAGCCTTACAAATCTGTTCAACAGAAGCATCGTTTTTAAAAGCACCTGTGGAAGCCACCGCTCTAGTAGAATGAGCTGTAATTCTGTCAGGAGGCTGCTGTCCAGCAGTCTCGTATGCGAAACGGATGATGCTTTTTAGCCAAAACGAAAGAGAGGTAGCCGTAGCTTTTTGACCCCTACGCTTTCCAGAATAGACAACAAACAGATGTTTGACGAAAATCTTTGGTCGCTTGCAAGTAAAACTTCAAGGCACGAACCACGTCCAAGTTATGTAACAGACGCTCCTTCTTAGAAGAAGGATTAGAACACAGAGAAGGAACAACAATATCCTGATTGATATTCTTATTTTATTTATTTTTTTAATTCTTTTTATTGAGAGAAAGAACACGCAGTCCAATAACACATCCAACATTCTTGATACAATGCTTATCAATACATATTTGAGCAGTTTCCAGGAGATTCTTAACCTCAAAGTTATCCAAAGTTCACATGTATCCAACTCTCGTATTTTTTGATATTCTTATTTGAAACAACCTTAGGAAGAAATCCAGGTTTAGTACGCAAAACCACCTTATCAGAATGGAAGATAAGATAAGGCGAGTCGCATTGTAACGCGGATAGCTCATAAACTCTTCGAGCAGAAGAGATAGCAATTAAAAATAGAACTTTCCAAGATAGAAGTTTAATATCTATGGAATGCATGAGTTCAAACGGAACCCCTTGACGAACATTTAGAACTAAATTCAAACTCCCCCCTCCTCCCCCTTATACACATCTGCATACTCACCCCTTCAGACCCCCTCCCACACAGCCTCCTTCTAGTCCTCACCCTCTACCTCACACAGACACAGCCCCCTTCTCCCCCTCACACACATCTGTATCCTCACCCCCTCAGACCCCCTCTTCTCACACACAGCCCCTTCCTAGTGCTCACACTCTAACCCCCCCCTCTCTCACACACATCTGCATCCTCACCCTCTTAGACCACCTCACACACAGCCCCCTCTTAGTCCTCATACTCTAAACCCCTTATACCTCACACACAGCACCCTCCTCACCCTCTAAACCCTTTCCCGCACAAACAGCTCCCTCCTCACCCTCTAACCCCTTTCCCTCACAAACAGCTCCCTCCTCACAGCCCTATCTCGATTACACACAGTCCTCTTCACCATCTAACCCTCCTCTATTTTACAAAGCCCACTCCTCACCATCTCCCCGTCTCACACAACAAGCGGATTCCGTTAGCTGTCACACACAGCCCCCTCAGACAATAAGCTGCTGCCGTTACCTGTCACGCCGCTTCCTGTGTCACACACAGCCACTAAGGTCTACGTACAGCACAGTTATCTGGTAGTGGCTAGATCCCACAACGCTAAAGGACCTAAATATGTCACATGGTACAGGCAAGGGGAGGGAGTGGGTAGGTTGAGATATTCATCTTTGAGTTTGTACGGGCTTCTTGCCTGGTGTGTTTATAGTGCGGTAATGTTAAGCCTGAAATCACACTTAATGCTGAACAAACAAATTATCTGGGTCTAAAGAGCCAACTGGAGGCTGTGAAGCAGGAAATCAGTAACAATATCAGTACAGGGCGTCTAGAGGAAAAACCCGGGCAACTGGGCTATTAAATGTGAAGGAAGAGGATGAGACAGATGACATGAATAGTCATCAGACTGAAATACATTGCTCCCTCCCTGCAGATAACGCTGATATAGTGAAAGTTGAGATAACAGAAGATGTGTGTGTGACACCTCAGCTGGGAGCCCCAGATAAATTGAGTAATAGTATTAGCCCAGATAAAGATAACACTGATATAGTGAAAGCTGAGATAACAGAAGATCTGTGTGATCAGGTGAAGACTGAAGAGGATGAACTTCCTATAAATACGGCTACAGGATATGTCCATGTGACTAATTTCCTTGTTACAAAGACTGAGTTGAATGAGGAGCCATATGTGTAGTTTTCCAGATGCCAATGGCTAAATTCAGAGACTGTGATAATCCTTGTCGTGGTGGGGAAGGCAGATGCTTCTTTCAGTCTTACTCAAGATCAAAGAAATGCTGGAGATATATGTTGTGAATATGGGAAATCTTTAACCCAGCAAACAATTTTAATTGCACATCAGACAATTCATATAGACAAGAAAACATTTTCATGTTCTGAATGTAGGAAATGTTTTATTCAGAAATCGCCATCTTAAAAGGGACACTGTACCCAATTTTTTTCTTTTGTAATTCAGAAAGAGCATGCAATTTAAGCAACTTTCTAATTTACTCCTATTATCAATTTTCTTCTTCGTTCTCTTGCTATCATTATTTGAAAAAGAAGGCATCTATGCTTTTTTTTGGTTTCAGTACTCTGGACAGCACTTTTTTTATTGGTGGATGAATTTATCCACCAATCAGCAAGGACAATCCAGGTTGTTCACCAAAAATGGGCCGGCATCTAAACTTACATTCTTGCATTTCAAATAAAGATACCAAGAGAATGAAGAAAATTTGATAATAGGAGTAAATTAGAAAGTTTCTTAAAATGTCATGCTCAATCTGAATCACGAAAGAAAATTTTTGGGTACAGTGTCCCTTTAATAAAAAAAAAAAAATTCAAACTCCATGGCGGAGCAACAGGTTTAAACACAGGCTTGATTCTAACTAAAGCCTGACAAAACGTCTGGAACATCTGCCAGACACTTGTGTAGTGAAATTGACAAAGCAGAAATCTGTCCCTTTAAGGAACTAGCCGATAACCCCTTCTCCAATCCTTCTTGGAGAAAGGACAAAATCCTAGGAATCCTGATCTTACTCCATGAGTAGCCTTTGGATTCGCACCAATAAAGATATTTACGCCATACCTTATGGTAAATTTTCCTAGTTACAGGCTTTCTAGCCTGAACCAAGGTGTCAATGACCGACTCAGAGAAACCCCGCTTAGATAAAATCAAGCGTTCAATCTCCAGGCAGTCAGCCGCAGAGAAACTAGATTTGGATGTTGGAACGGACCCTGAATGAGAAGGTCCTGTCTCAGAGGCAGTTTCCACGGTGGCAGAGATGACATTTCCACCAGATCTGCATACCAAGTCCTGCATGGCCACGCAGGCGCTATCAAGGTTACCGAAGCCTTCTCCTGTTTGATTATGGCAATCAGACGAGGCAGGAGAGGAAAAGGAGGAAACACATAAGCCAGGTTGAATGACCACGGTATTGCTAGAGCATCTATCAGTACTGCTTGAGGATCCCTTGACCTGGAGCCGTAACAAGGAAGTTTGGCATTCTGACGACATGCCATCAGATCCAATTCTGGTGTGCCCCATTGATGAATCAATTGTGTAAACACCTCCGGATGGAGTTCCCACTCCCCCGGATGAAAAGTCTGGAGACTTAGAAAATCTGCTTCCCAGTTCTCCACTCCTGGGATATAGACTGCTGATAGATGGCAAGAGTGAGTCTCTGCCCATCAAATTATTTTGGAAACATCTATCATCGCTAGAGAACTCTTTGTTCCCCCTTGATGATTGATATATGCTACAGTTGTGATATTGTCCGACTGGAACCTTATGAATCTGGCCGAAGCCAGCTGAGGCCACGCCTGAAGCGCGTTGAATATCGCTCTCAGTTCAAGAATATTTATTGGAAGTAGGGCCTCCTGCTGAGTCCACACACCCTGAGCCTTCAGGGAATTCCAGACTGCGCCCCAACCCAAAAGGCTGGCGTCCGTCGTCACTATGACCCATGCTGGACTTCGGAAGCACATTCCCTGGGACAGATGATCCTGTGACAACCACCAAAGAAGAGAGTCTCTGGGTCTCTAGATCCAGATTTATCCGCAGAGATAAATCTGCATAATCCCCATTCCACTGTCTGAGCATGCACAGTTGCAGTGGTCTGAGATGTAAACGAGCAAACGGAACTATGTCCATTGCCACTACCATTAGTCCAATTACCTACATACACTGAGCCACTGTCGGCCGAGGAATGGTATGAAGTACTCGGCAAGTGGTTAAGATTATTGATTTTCTGACCTCTGTCAGAAAAATCTTCATGTCTACCGAGTCTATCAGAGTTCCTAGGAATGGAACTCTTGTTAGCGGAACAAGTGAACTATTTTTTATGTTCACCTTCCACCCGTGAGATCTTAGAAAAACCAACACGATGTCCGTGTGAGATTTGGCTAAATGGTAAGTTGACGCCTGAATCAAGATATCGTCCAGATAGGGCGCCACTGCTATGCCCCGCGGCCTTAGCACCGCCAGAAGGGACCCTAGCACCTTTGTGAAAATTCTGGGAGCTGTGGCCAACCCGAAAGGAAGGGCCACAAACTGGTAATGTTTGTCCAGGAAGGCGAACCTGAGGAACTGGTGATGATCTTTGTGGATAGGAATGTGAAGATACGCATCCTTCAAATCCACGGTGGTCATATATTGACCCTCCTGGATCATTGGTAAAATAGTTTGAATAGTCTCCATTTTGAAGGATGGGACTCTGAGAAATTTGTTTAGAATCTTGAGATCTAAAATCGGTCTGAAAGTTCCCTCTTTTTTGGGAACTACGAACAGATTTGAGTAAAACCCCTGCCCTTGTTCTATTTTTGGAACTGGGCAGATTACTCCCATGGTATATTGGTCTTCTACACAGCGTAAGAATGCCTCTCTTTTTGTCTGGTCTACAGACAAACGTGAAAGATGAAATCTCCCTCTTGGGAGAGAATCTTTGAATTCTAGCCGATACCCCGGGTCACGATTTCTAATGACCAGGAATCCTGAACATCTCTTGCCCAAGCCTGAGCGAAGAGAGAAAATCTGCCACCTACTAGATCCGGTCCCGGATCAAGGGCTGCCCCTTCATGCTGTCTTGGTAGCAGCAGCGGGCTTCTTGGCCTGTTTACCTTTATTCCAGGTCTGGATAGGTCTCCAGACTGACTTGGATTGAGCAAAATTTCCCTCTTGCTTTGTGGCAGGGGAGGAAGTAGAGGGTCCCCCTTTAAAGTTTCGAAAGGAACGAAAATTATTTTGTTTGGCCCTCATTTTAATCGTCTTGTCCTGAGGAAGGGCATGGCCTTTACCTTCAGTAATGTCGGAAATGATCTCCTTCAGTTCAGGCCCGAATAGGGTCTTACCTTTGAAAGGAATAGCTAACAGCTTAGATTTTGATGACACATCAGCAGACCAGGACTTAAGCCATAACGCTCTACGTGCTAAAATGGCAAAGCCTGCATTTTTTGCCGCTAATTTAGCCATTTGAAAAGCAGCATCTGTAATAAAAGAATTAGCTAGCCTGAGAGCCTTAATTCTATCCAAAATATCATCTAATGGGGTCTCAACCTTAAGAGACTCCTCTAGAGCCTCAAACCAAAAAGCGGCTGCAGTAGTTACTGGAACAATGCACGCTAGAGGTTGTAGAAGAAAACCTTCATGAATAAACAATTTCTTTAGAAGACCCTGTAATTTTTTATCCATAGAATCTTTGAAAGCACAACTGTCCTCAATAGGTATAGTTGTACGCTTAGCCAGGGTAGAAATCGCTCCCTCCACCTTAGGGACCGTCTGCCACGAATCCCGAATGGTGTCAGATATAAGGAACATTTTCTTAAAAGTAGGAGGGGGAGAGAACGGAATGCCTGGTCTATCCCATTCCTTAGTAACAATGTCTGAAATTCTTCTAGGGACTGGAAAAAACATTAGTGTAAGTAGGGACCTCTAGGTATTTATCCATTTTACACAATTTCTCTGGTGGAATGGCAATAGAGTCACAGTCATCCAGAGTCGCTAAAACCTCCCTGAGTAACAAGCGGAGGTGTTCAAGCTTAAACTTAAAGGCCGTCACATCCGAGTCTGTTAGAGGGAACATCTTTCCTGAATCAGAAAGCTCTCCCTCAGACAGCAATTCCCTCACCCCCAAATCAGAACACTGAGGGTACATCGGAGATGGCCAATAAAGCATCAGAGGTCTCAGCATTTACTCTAATACCGGACCTACTGCGCTTACCCTGCAAACCAGGAAGATTAGACAATACCTCTGTGAAGGTAGTAGACATAACTGCGGCCATATCTTGCAGGGTGAAAGAATTAGACGCACTAGAAGTACTTGGCGTCGCTTGGGCGGGCGTTAAAGGTTGTGACACTTGGGGAGAATGAGATGGTATAACCTGATTCTCTTCTGACTGAGAATCATCCTGAGACATACTTTTATCAGCTAAAATATGTTCTTTGCAATGTAAAGCCCTTTCGGTACATGAGGGACACATTTTAAGTGGGGGTTCCACAATGGCTTCTAAACACATGGAACATTGACTTTCCTCAATGTCAGACATGTTAAAAACAGGTATTAGTAAATGGACCTGCGCCAACTAAAAACCCTGTAGCCTGGGGGTAGTGGTATCTAGCAACCACCTATGGATAGGCGCCTAGGCCTTATGTAAAAAAACAGGCTAGTAATGACCACAAAAAGACTTGAAACACTTTATTTTATGAAAAAAATAATCTGAAAAAACGTTACTGCGCCTTTAAGAGGAAAAAAAAGCATAATTTTTTTCCAAAACTGCTTAAAATCGATAAAATTATCCCAATTTTATGATAAATGCATCCCAACTTGTCAGCTAAGTTTGCCCCACAAGGAAAGGAATACTTAACCCTTACCAAAAAAATGTTATGCTATAAAACGTTAACTTCAATCAAAAACACCCCCTGCACCTCGCCACAGCCCTGCTGTGGCGCCTACCTGCCCTCAGGAGTCTGTAAAATCGGATTAAACCTTCGATTAGGCCCAAACTGTCTCTGAAAGGCCCACCGGAGTTGGAGCTTGCTGCTTGTCTGGGAAAAACAGCGCAACTGAGGCGCGAAAATAGGCCCCGCCCATCTCACGCGATGTCTCACAGCCTAAAATGACCGCACCAGAGCGGTCTAAAACCTAGCCGTGTGGGTTCCTATAGCCATAAAGTGAAGCCATGTGTACCCTCTATACTTCAATAAAGTAAAAAACGTCTACCATAAAAAACGTTATCTGAAACTCCCAATCATGAAAACGTTTGCCCACAAACATCATAACATCAGTGTCAACCATTTTTTTATAGCCCAATATGCAGGTCCAGTAATACCCCTCTCTATACATTAGGATTACTGCTTACCCTTTCCCTCATGGGGATACTGTCAGCCAATTCAGAAATAACACAGTCTCTCCAGAAAAAAATGACTGAACATACCTCAATGCTTATAGCATGAAAACGTTCCTCACACTGAAGTTTCTTAAGTACTCCTCAGCCTCTGTGGGAACTACTCTGGATCCTAGTAACAACTGCTAAGATCATCAGTCTCCCGGCAGAAGTCTTCATCCATCTGCTGCCTGAGAGTAAATAGTACACACCGGTACCATTTAAAATAAAAAATTCTTGGGGCGGAGCTAGCCGGCGTCCAAGATGGTCGCTAGCATGTAGAGCTCTGAAGTAGGGTCGGCCCAAAAACAGCCCTAACACCATAGAACCTGCGAGCTGGAAGCTAATAACCAGTGCGTCTGTCTCCCAATAGCCCAGGGATCACATGAAGTGAGGCGGAGAAGACCCGGTGTTATATTTAGCACCGCACACTACCGCGGCCTCCCGCGGCCTTCTGACGGCTACCCACATGGCCCACATCGAGCCTTAACAACACCCGCTACTGAGGTGCGACGCACACAAAAGCCTTCACACTGCTTACCGGAGGAGCAACTCTACACCTCACGACCAGCGCTCTCCATCTGACTAGCCACGCGGACACCATGCGAGGGGTGAGAACGTAAAGCAGACATGTTAGTCTCCATTGCCGCATAACACACACATCTTGGCTTCACCACAATAACTTCACATAGGGGTAACTACACCCCCAAACGGGCAAATCACGCCATATAGCCTATCTAACCTCCATCACCCACCAATTACCCCTGCACCCTATGTGGACCACTGCGCTGCATGACACAAAGATGGCGCCGATAGTCACATCAGCACAGGAACTGCAGCCTCACTATACCTAGTGAAGAGGGAGATAATGCACACTTGCAGGCGCTCCATCTATCATTAAACTTGCTCCTAGCTACAACAACTGAACCATTATATCACAACAGAAGGGCTCCCTTCCCACTATGTCAGCCAGGAGGGCACCCAGAGCTGAAAAACCCAGTAAGAGCAGCGCAACCCCTACAGTTCATAATTTTTTCAAAGCAGTTGAAATGGCTGCTTCAGACCCAACTGAACATTCAGAAAATCTGCCTTCATTATCATCCACATCAGATACAGGCACAACAGAGAATGCTCACTAAAGCAGACCTGCAATCTCTACCCTCCAAAGAGGATTTCAACAACTTTATTGCCCAAGTCAGCTCCATGTTAAAATCCAGCTTATCTGAAGTTAGAAAAGAGATAAGTGAAATTGGCAATAGAATAGCACAACTAGAAGAAGACTCAGAACACACAGATAGGCTGCTGGATGCTCAGTCACAACAGACATCCCACCATTCCACTCTAATAACACAACTACAGAACCAAGTGGAAGACTTGGATAATAGGGGGAGACGCCAGAACATTAGAATCCGGGGTGTCACTGAGAACATCAAAACCCCAGAGCTCCTCCCCTATTTACAGACCTTGTTTAATACACTTATGGATAACAAAGAAGAAATTGAGTATCCGCTCGACCGGTACCACAGAGCTTTGAGGCCAACTCCCAAAGATGCAGCCCCTCCAAGGGACATAATTATAAAATTCACAAGTTTCAGAGACAAAGAAGATATCCTCACTGCGGCGAGGAAGAAATCACCCATATCACACAAGGGCTGTGCACTTCAATTTTTTGCCGATTTAAGTCAGCTCACACTAGCCAAGCGACGGGAGACCAGATACCTCACCTTACACCTCAGAGACCTTGGAATCCCCTACAGATGGGGCTTTCCATTTTGCCTCAAAGTGATCAAGGATAATACAACTGCAATCTACAGATCAACTGAGGACCTGGATGACTTCTGCTCATCATTAAAGATCTCGCAACCCAGTCTCCCATCGCTACAGGAAGCCCCCAAAGACCAGCGCCCATCAAGACCACACAGGCAAGAATGGACTCCTGTCCACCACGGGAAAAAGACCAAGCCCTCCAAGGGAATGCCTCCGAACCAAGGAGCAGTCACCTGACTGCAAGGACTACCTTGTGTTAAGTAACCTATATCTGTTGATTGCCATGTTACACATTGCCACAGCGCGGTGTGTTTTATATAGACATTATGCCACATCCTAAGCACCTACCTGTTGCTTTGTTACTGTTTTGTTTTATTATGCCCTTTTTTCTTCTTTTCTTTTCTTCTCTGCATAGTACTAATAGTTAATTGTGTTTATGCTTTATTATGCCACATGTGCTATGTATACAATAAACCAAGTATATGAGTGCTGCGCCATATGCGCCAAAAGTACGACGAAAGGTTAACCATCCTACAGAGAGTTTGCTCCCTGTGGCAGTGTTTATACCTCATAATTCCAGCCCCATATTCTGAGGCCGACCTGCTACCGCAAGTCGTAGCAGCCTACTTATTCCCCCCATACTACTCCCCCCCTCCTTTTTTATTGTTTTTTCATTTCTATCCACCTACAAGTGTAGCATGAGATATGTTTATGCTTTTAGTTTAAGTTTTACACATGTTGCTTTGTTTTTGTTTACGTTTGCCTTTTACCATTTCAGATATGCCTTCTCTGAACTGCCTCTACCACCACCTACTTTCCCTCCCCCTTCTCCCTGGTCTGGTCGGACCCGCACGACTCACCCTAAAACTCAGCCCCGGGATCTGGATCCATCCGACATAAGGTACAATCCCCCTTGTGAACACACAGCACAGAACCAGTATGGCTCCCACCCTTCCCACCTCCCCCTCCCCACTATTAGCTTAGAATGACTCTCACAGCGACACAGTATTCCCCCCCCACCGGAACACACACCATCAAACTCATAACCCTTAACGCCAGGGGACTGAACTCACCCACAAAGAGGTCGGTCGCCCTCTCCTGTTTTAAAAGAGCTAAGGCAGATGTAGTCTTCATACAGGAGACGCACTTCCCGAAAGATAACTCACCTAAATTCTCAAATAGAGACTTCCCCACTGCATACTTTGCGTCCCATACCAGCAAGCGTGGAGGGGTAGGGATTATGTTCCATAGATCATTACCGTTTCAACTGTCACAAATAGAGGCAGACCCAGGAGGCAGATGGCTAATCCTTACTGGCCTTCTATACAATCGACCTATTACCCTGGCCAACATCTACACCCCAAACTCCAAACAGGCACAGTTTTTCAGAAAAGTCGCAAATAAGATACTCCAGGTTCAAAAGGGCTCTCTAGTCATGGCCGGGGATTTGAACGTAGCCCTTGACCCTTGCATTGACTGCTCCCTAGGCCGAGGCAGTGTACCCCTCAAAACCATCCAAGACATAACCACGACCACCCACAAACTTACCCTGATAGACATTTGGCGGGTGAAACATCCAGGCCAACGCGACTACACGTTTTTCTCTAACCCACACAGGTGCTACTCACGTATAGACTATATTTTCACTGACCAGATCACCTACAGCCTAGTGAGGGACGCCGACATAGAACCCATTAGTTGGACAGATCATGCCATGGTGTCAACCATATTAAACTGGTCAGATAGGCCCCTCTCCCCTTATGTGTGGAGGCTCGATGAATCACTGCTAAAAAGACCTGAGTTGTCCACACGCTTGGCAGAGAAACTAAAAGAATATTTTGAACTAAACAATACACCAGATATAGCACCGCACACCCTATGGGAGGCCCACAAATGTGTAATTAGAGGCGAAATAATTAAACACAAAGCACAGCTGACTAAACAATACCGAGAATCATATAGGTCCGCGACACAGAGCATTCGTGACATAGAGCTACAGCACAAAATGTCCCCCCAAGACAAGAACTTAACAGATAAACTGAGACAGGCGAGGAATGACTTAAATAGACTAATCTATAAAGAAGCTCAAACGAAGGCATTCTTCCTGAAGAAAATGTACCTAGCTACCTCCAATAAGATAGGCCCCTCCCTAGCTAAATCTCTCAAGGAACAAAAACTCAGCTCCTACATACACAGTCTAATCGACTCTGCCGGCCATCAAGCCCTTAGCAGCCACCAAATCGTGGACCAATTCAGGTCTTTCTACAACAACTTATACAACCTACCAAGCCCCTCACTCGCGGCCACCCCACAGGCGCGGGAACAGTACATTGGAGAAGCCGCCCTACCGGTACTCCCCCCAGAGCTATCAGAAACCCTGGAAGCCCCAATAACTACCTCAGAGGTACTCCTAGCAATAAAATCCCTTCCACTACGCAAGAGCCCTGGGCCCGATGGGTTCACCAACATATACTATAAACAGTTTAGACAGCTATTAGCCCCACACCTAACCCCCATGTTCGCTACAATAGATAAGCAGGTACCATGGCCCAAACACACCTTAGAAGCCCATATCATTGTTTTGCCAAAGGCGGACAGGGACCCCCAAAAAGTGGAAAATTATAGACCTATCTCGCTACTAAATTCTGATATCAAACTTTACGCAAAAATATTAGCGACACGACTGAACACAATCCTTCCCGAAATCATCCATGTAGACCAAACAGGGTTCATTCCCAGAAGGGAAGCACGAGACAATACCATCCGGGTACCTCCACCTAATAGAACAGTCCAGCCGGTCTAACGCACCCGTCAATTGTAATATCAACCGACGCTGAAAAAGCCTTTGACCGGCTGGACTGGGAATTTCTCCATTCTTGTCTGTCCGCCTTTGGCATAGGAAGGGTAATGATCCAAAGAATTCTCAGCCTATACTCCCAACCCTCGGCACGGGTTAAGGCCAATGGTATTCTCTCTGACAGCTTCGAGATAAGAAATGGGACGAGGCAGGGATGCCCCTTGTCTCCACTCCTTTTCGCCATCTCAATGGAAGTCCTGGCCTCTCAGATCAGAAATAACCCCAACATTACAGGATTAGAGCTAGGTCCTAACACATATAAAGTAACACTCTACGCGGACGATGTCCTACTTCTACTCACCCACCCGAGTACCTCACTACCTCACCTATTAGGAGAGTTTGATAGATTTAGTGCCCATTCCAACTTCCTCATCAACGCTAGGAAATCTGAGATTTTAAATATAAACATTGAAAGGCAGCAGTTTGCAGCTTTGGCGAATTGTTGCCCCTACAAACTAAACTACGACAAAATTAAATACCTTGGTGTCTATCTTACCCCAAATAGTGGCAAACTGTTTAAACATAACTACATACCTATTATGCACAGACTCAAGAAAGAGCTAGACAACTGGCAAAACAAGCCACTTTCGTGGTGGGGCCGCATACAGGCGGTCAAGATGACAGCCCTCCCACGACTGCTTTACATAATGCAGGCGGTGCCAATACACCTACCAAACACATACCTCCACCAAATACAGTCAATGCTAAACTCATTCATCTGGGGCAGTATTAAACCACGCATTAGCAAAAAAGTAATTATGTCCCCACTGGGAGCAGGTGGATTGGGTGTACCCTCGATCCAGCAATATTATAAGGCAATAGTGATGCAGAGAGTTCTTGAATGGCATGACAACACAAATAGCAAAGCATGGGCATCTATCGACTCATTCCTTCTAACCTCACCTAACCTGGGCCCTTTAGCTTGGATCAGCCCCTCAGCCCGACCACCCCTCGCAAAGACATCCCAACTCTATGCCCACCTTTTCAAGACCTGGGACGTAATACGAGCCAAAGACAAGGGTATTTCTTCCCCTATCTCCCCGATGACACCAATATCACACAACGCCGAATTCCTGGGAGGCCTATTGGCGGAGAGGCATTGCCCAGGCGGCATGTCTAACACAACCCCATTTGCCAACCTAGTCTCTAACCACACTCTAAAAACGCGCTCACAAATGACAGACATAGCTGGGGGGAGCTTCTCCTCCTGGCTCAAATATGCCCAACTGACACACCTCCTGAAAATCTCACCCCACAAGGACAGTCTAACTAGAGAACCGACCCCATTTGAAAAGCTGTGCCTGTCAGGCTCCCCGCCCCGCAGCTCCCTTTCTATAGCAAAGAAAATGTTGGACAATACCCCTATGGCAATACCCCCCTCATACAAGCTCCACTGGCAGGCAGAACTAGGAAGAGAAATATCTGAAGAGCAATGGCTGGCGATTCTATATAGCACTTCCAAGTCCTCGTCCCTAGCTAGAATCTTAGAACTGAATCATAAGATCCTATTCCGTTGGTACCTCACACCCGAAAGAATTAAACAAATTTACCCAAGAGCAGGCGCCACTTGCTGGAGGGGGTGCGGGGCAGTGGGAACGATGGCCCATATATGGTGGTACTGCCCAGTGATCTCCCCTTTCTGGAGGAGAGTAGAGAGATTCCTTAAAGAGCTCATGGGTCCAACATTTAGCTTAACACCCCTCACTGCCCTCCTGAACCACAAATATGGCAAGATCTGCAAGATCAGATGGAAACTCCTACAAATTACTATAAATAGTGCGAAGGCACTCATCTCCCGGAAATGGAAATCCTCAACTGTCCCCACGACCCAGGAATGGTTCCACCACATCTCGGAACTCTTGGAGGGGGAAGAGTATTCCTTCTTCAAGAATGGCAATCTAGCCTTCTTTCACGAAGTCCGGTTCTACTGGGAATCTCTCTCCCATACCCTGAGAGAGACGTCACACTCTACCCCGCCCGGCACCCCGTAGAGAACAATGCCTCCGACCAGACCAACCCCCTCCCTCCGCCCCCCCCCCCCCCCTCCCCCCTCCCCTCCTCTCCCCTCTCCCTCTCTCCCCCCCCCCTCCCTTCCCCCCTCTTTTTACCTTTCCCCTCCCTCTTTCCCCCTTCACTATACATTACTCTTATGTTACATAGGCAGGTAAGGCGATACTAAAGGACAGAAAGGCATTTGTTATTTGTTTATAACTGTTTACAATTGTTAATAACTGTTTACAGCCATGTACGTTGCAGCTGAAACGTACGGACTCACTTATCTTCCAATTGCGCTACAGTCTTAACAAACTGGGAACTTACCACAACTAAGAGGGCTGTCATTGGATCCCCCTCACTTAATATGCCCCAATACAGGGACTACTTGGACTTTAAACCCCATGGACTCTTGCAAAGAGTGAGGCCACTGACACCCACCTACCAACTGTACAATTGTTTCTAGAATCTGCATTTTATTGTATCGCAATTATATTTCAATAAAAGTTTTATAAAACCAAAAAAAAAAAAAAAAAAAAAAAAAAAAAAAAAAATTCTTGCTTTAAGAAAATAAAAAACATAATTTATGCTTACCTGATAAATTCCTTTCTTCTGTTGTGTGATCAGTCCACGGGTCATCATTACTTCTGGGATATAACTCCTCCCCAACAGGAAATGCAAGAGGATTCACCCAGCAGAGCTGCATATAGCTCCTCCCCTCTACGTCACACCCAGTCATTCGACCAAGAATCAACGAGAAAGGAGAAACCAAGGGTGAAGTGGTGACTGGAGTATAATTTAAAAAATATTTACCTGCCTTAAAACAGGGCGGGCCGTGGACTGATCACACAACAGAAGAAGGAATTTATCAGGTAAGCATAAATTATGTTTTCTTCTGTTATGTGTGATCAGTCCACGGGTCATCATTACTTCTGGGATACCAATACCAAAGCAAAAGTACACGGATGACGGGAGGGATAGGTAGGCTCATTATATAGAAGGAACCACTGCCTGAAGAACCTTTCTCCCAAAAATAGCCTCCGAAGAAGCAAAAGTGTCAAACTTGTAAAATTTGGAAAAAGTATGAAGCGAAGACCAAGTTGCAGCCTTGCAAATCTGTTCAACAGAGGCCTCATTCTTAAAGGCCCAAGTGGAAGCCACAGCTCTAGTAGAATGAGCTGTAATTCTTTCAGGAGGCTGCTGTCCAGCAGTCTCATAAGCTAAACGAATTATGCTACGAAGCCAGAAGGAGAGAGAGGTAGCCGAAGCCTTATGACCTCTCCTCTGACCAGAGTACACGACAAACAGAGAAGACGTTTGTCGAAAATCCTTAGTTGCCTGCAAGTAGAACTTGAGGGCACGAACTACATCCAGATTGTGTAGAAGACGTTCCTTCTTTGAAGAAGGATTTGGACACAAGGATGGAACAACAATCTCTTGATTGATATTCCTGGTAGTGACTACCTTAGGTAAGAACCCAGGTTTAGTACGCAGAACTACCTTGTCTGAGTGAAAAATCAGATAAGGAGAATCACAATGTAAGGCTGATAACTCAGAGACTCTTCGAGCCGAGGAAATAGCCATTAAAAACAGAACTTTCCAAGATAACAATTTTATATCAATGGAATGAAGGGGTTCAAACGGAACTCCCTGTAAAACATTAAGAACTAAGTTTAAACTCCATGGTGGAGCAACAGCTTTAAACACAGGCTTGATCCTAGCTAAAGCCTGACAAAAGGCCTGGACGTCTGGATTTTCTGACAGACGCCTGTGTAACAAGATGGACAGAGCTGAAATCTGTCCCTTTAATGAGCTAGCCGATAAACCCTTTTCTAAACCTTCTTGTAGAAAGGACAGTATCCTAGGAATCCTAACCTTACTCCAGGAGTAACCTTTGGATTCGCACCAATATAGGTATTTACGCCATATCTTATGGTAAATCCTTCTGGTAACAGGTTTCCTAGCCTGTATCAGGGTGTTAATAACCGACTCAGAAAAACCACGTTTTGATAAGATCAAGCGTTCAATTTCCAAGCAGTCAGCTTCAGAGAAGTTAGATTTTGATGTTTGAATGGACCCTGTATCAGAAGGTCCTGTCTTAGAAGTAGAGACCAAGGCGGACAGGATGACATGTCCACTAGATCTGCATACCAAGTCCTGCGCGGCCACGCAGGCGCTATTAGAATCACTGATGCTCTTTCCTGTTTGATTTTGGCAATCAATCGAGGAAGCAGTGGGAAGGGTGGAAACACATAAGCCATCCCGAAGTTCCAAGGTGCTGTCAAAGCATCTATCAGAACCGCTCCCGGATCCCTGGATCTGGACCCGTAGCGAGGAAGTTTGGCGTTCTGGCGAGACGCCATGAGATCTACCTCTGGTTTGCCCCAACGTCGAAGTATTTGGGCAAAGACCTCCGGATGAAGTTCCCCACTCCCCCGGATGAAAAGTCTGGCGACTCAAGAAATCCGCCTCCCAGTTCTCCACTCCCGGGATGTGGATTGCTGACAGGTGGCAAGAGTGAGACTCTGCCCAGCGAATTATTTTTGATACTTCCATCATTGCTAGGGAACTTCTTGTCCCTCCTTGATGGTTGATGTAAGCTACAGTCGTGATGTTGTCCGACTGAAACCTGATGAACCCCCGAGTCTTTAACTGGGGCCAAGCCAGAAGGGCATGGAGAACTGCTCTCAATTCCAGAATGTTTATTGGCAGGAGACTTTCCTCCTGATTCCATTGTCCCTGAGCCTTCAGAGAATTCCAGACAGCGCCCCAACCTAGAAGGCTGGCGTCTGTTGTTACAATTGTCCAGTCCGGCCTGCTGAACGGCATCCCCCTGGACAGATGTGGCCGAGAAAGCCACCATAGAAGAGAGTTTCTGGTCTCTTGATCCAGATTCAGAGTAGGGGACAAGTCTGCGTAATCCCCATTCCACTGACTCAGCATGCACAATTGCAGCGGTCTGAGATGTAGGCGTGCAAAGGGAACTATGTCCATTGCTGCTACCATTAAGCCGATCACCTCCATGCATTGAGCTACTGACGGGAGTTGAATGGAATGGAGGACACGGCATACATTTAGAAGCTTTATTAACCTGTTTTCTGTCAGGTAAATCTTCATTTCTACAGAATCTATAAGAGTCCCCAAGAATGGAACTCTTGTGAGAGGAAAAAAACATAATTTATGCTTACCTGATAAATTCCTTTCTTCTGTTGTGTGATCAGTCCACGGGTCATCATTACTTCTGGGATATTATCTGCTCCCCTACAGGAAGTGCAAGAGGATTCACCCAGCAGAGTTGCTATATAGCTCCTCCCCTCTACGTCACCTCCAGTCATTCGACCAAAGACCAACGAGAAAGGAGAAGCCAAGGGTGTAGTGGTGACTGGATTATAATTTAAAAAATATTTACCTGCCTTAAAAAACAGGGCGGGCCGTGGACTGATCACACAACAGAAGAAAGGAATTTATCAGGTAAGCATAAATTATGTTTTCTTCTGTTATGTGTGATCAGTCCACGGGTCATCATTACTTCTGGGATACCAATACCAAAGCAAAAGTACACGGATGACGGGAGGGATAGGCAGGCTCATTATACAGAAGGAACCACTGCCTGAAGAACCTTTCTCCCAAAAATAGCCTCCGAAGAAGCAAAAGTGTCAAATTTGTAAAATTTGGAAAAAGTATGAAGCGAAGACCAAGTTGCAGCCTTGCAAATCTGTTCAACAGAGGCCTCATTCTTAAAGGCCCCAAGTGGAAGCCACAGCTCTAGTAGAATGAGCTGTAATTCTTTCAGGAGGCTGCTGTCCAGCAGTCTCATAGGCTAAACGAATTATGCTACGAAGCCAGAAGGAGAGAGAGGTAGCCGAAGCCTTATGACCTCTCCTCTGACCAGAGTACACGACAAACAGAGAAGACGTTTGTCGAAAATCCTTAGTTGCCTGCAAGTAGAACTTGAGGGCACGAACTACATCCAGATTGTGTAGAAGACGTTCCTTCTTTGAAGAAGGATTTGGACACAAGGATGGAACAACAATTTCTTGATTGATATTCCTGTTAGTGACTACCTTAGGTAAGAACCCAGGTTTAGTACGCAGAACTACCTTGTCTGAGTGAAAGATCAGATAAGGAGAATCACAATGTAAGGCTGATAATTCAGAGACTCTTCGAGCCGAGGAAATAGCCATTAAAAATAGAACTTTCCAAGATAACAACTTTATATCAATGGAATGAAGGGGTTCGAACGGAACACCCTGTAAAACGTTAAGAACTAAGTTTAAACTCCAAGGCGGAGCAACAGTTTTAAACACAGGCTTGATCCTAGCTAAAGCCTGACAAAATGCCTGGACGTCTGGATTTTCTGACAGACGCTTGTGTAACAAGATGGACAGAGCTGAGATCTGTCCCTTTAATGAGCTAGCCGATAAACCCTTTTCTAAACCTTCTTGTAGAAAGGACAATATCCTAGGAATCCTAACCTTACTCCAGGAGTAATCTTTGGATTCACACCAGTATAGGTATTTACGCCATATTTTATGGTAAATCTTTCTGGTAACAGGCTTCCTAGCCTGTATCAGGGTATCAATAACCGACTCAGAAAAACCACGTTTTGATAAAATCAAGCGTTCAATTTCCAAGCAGTCAGCTTCAGAGAAGTTAGATTTTGATGTTTGAATGGACCCTGTATCAGAAGGTCCTGTCTTAGAGGTAGAGACCAAGGCGGACAGGATGACATGTCCACTAGATCTGCATACCAAGTCCTGCGTGGCCATGCAGGCGCTATTAGAATCACTGATGCTCTCTCCTGTTTGATTTTGGCAATCAATCGAGGAAGCAGCGGGAAGGGTGGAAACACATAAGCCATCCTGAAGTTCCAAGGTGCTGTCAAAGCATCTATCAGAACCGCTCCCGGATCCCTGGATCTGGATCCGTAGCGAGGAAGTTTGGCGTTCTGGCGAGACGCCATGAGATCTATATCTGGTTTGCCCCAACGTCGAAGTATTTGGGCAAAGACCTCCGGATGAAGTTCCCACTCCCCCGGATGAAAAGTCTGGCGACTCAAGAAATCCGCCTCCCAGTTCTCCACTCCCGGGATGTGGATTGCTGACAGGTGGCAAGAGTGAGACTCTGCCCAGCGAAATATCTTTGATACTTCCATCATTGCTAGGGAGCTTCTTGTCCCTCCCTGATGGTTGATGTAAGCTACAGTCGTGATGTTGTCCGACTGAAACCTGATGAACCCCCGAGTTTTTAACTGGGGCCAAGCTAGAAGGGCATTGAGAACTGCTCTCAATTCCAGAATGTTTATTGGCAGGAGACTTTCCTCCTGACTCCATTGTCCCTGAGCCTTCAGAGAATTCCAGACAGCGCCCCAACCTAGTAGGCTGGCGTCTGTTGTTACAATTGTCCAGTCCGGCCTGCTGAATGGCATCCCCCTGGACAGATGTGGCCGAGAAAGCCACCATAGAAGAGAGTTTCTGGTCTCTTGATCCAGATTCAGAGTGGGGGACAAATCTGAGTAATCCCCATTCCACTGACTCAGCATGCACAATTGCAGCGGTCTGAGATGTAGGCGTGCAAAGGGTACTATGTCCATTGCTGCTACCATTAAGCCGATCACCTCCATGCATTGAGCTACTGACGGGAGTTGAATGGAATGAAGGACACGGCATGCATTTAGAAGCTTTGTTAATCTGTCTTCTGTCAGATAAATCTTCATTTCTACAGAATCTATAAGAGTCCCCAAGAATGGAACTCTTGTGAGAGGAAAGAGAGAACTCTTCTTTTCGTTCACTTTCCATCCATGCGACCTTAGAAATGCCAGAACTAACTCTGTATGAGACTTGGCAGTTTGAAAGCTTGAAGCTTGTATCAGAATGTCGTCCAGGTACGGAGCTACCGAAATTCCTCGCGGTCTTAGTACCGCCAGAAGGGCACCCAGAACCTTTGTGAAGATTCTTGGAGCCGTAGCCAATCCGAATGGAAGGGCTACAAACTGGTAATGCCTGTTTAAGAAGGCAAACCTTAGATACCGGTAATGATCTTTGTGAATCGGTATGTGAAGGTAAGCATCCTTTAAATCCACTGTGGTCATGTACTGACCCTCTTGGATCATGGGTAAGATTGTCCGAATAGTTTCCATTTTGAACGATGGAACTCTTAGGAATTTGTTTAGGATCTTTAAATCCAAGATTGGCCTGAAAGTTCCCTCTTTTTTGGGGACCACAAACAGGTTTGAGTAAAACCCTTGTCCTTGTTCCGACCGCGGAACCGGATGGATCACTCCCATTAATAATAGATCTTGTACACAGCGTAGAAACGCGTCTTTCTTTATTTGGTTTGTTGACAACCTTGACAGATGAAATCTCCCTCTTGGGGGAGAGAATTTGAAGTCTAGAAGGTATCCCTGAGATATGATCTCTAGCGCCCAGGGATCCTGGACATCTCTTGCCCAAGCCTGGGCGAAGAGAGAGAGTCTGCCCCCCACTAGATCCGGTCCCGGATCGGGGGCCCTCGGTTCATGCTGTCTTAGGGGCAGCAGCAGGTTTCCTGGCCTGCTTGCCCTTATTCCAGGACTGGTTAGGTTTCCAGCCTTGTCTGTAACGAGCAACAGCTCCTTCCTGTTTTGGTGCAGTGGAAGTTGATGCTGTTCCTGTTTTGAAATTCCGAAAGGGACGAAAATTAGACTGTCTAGCCTTAGCTTTGGCTTTGTCTTGAGGTAGAGCGTGGCCCTTACCTCCTGTAATGTCAGCAATAATTTCTTTCAAACCGGGCCCCAAATAAAGTTTGCCCCTTGAAAGGTATATTAAGTAATTTGGACTTAGAAGTTACATCAGCCGACCAGGATTTTAGCCACAGCGCCCTACGTGCCTGAATGGCGAATCCTGAATTCTTAGCCGTAAGTTTGGTTAAATGTACTACGGCCTCCGAAATGAATGAATTAGCTAGTTTAAGGACTCTAAGCCTGTCCGTAATGTCGTCCAGCGTAGCTGAACTAAGGTTCTCTTCCAGAGACTCAATCCAAAATGCTGCCGCAGCCGTAATCGGCGCGATGCATGCAAGGGGTTGCAATATAAAACCTTGTTGAACAAACATTTTCTTAAGGTAACCCTCTAATTTTTTATCCATAGGATCTGAAAAAGCACAGCTATCCTCCACCGGGATAGTGGTACGCTTAGCTAAAGTAGAAACTGCTCCCTCCACCTTAGGGACCGTTTGCCATAAGTCCCGTGTGGTGGCGTCTATTGGAAACATCTTTCTAAATATTGGAGGGGGTGAGAACGGCACACCGGGTCTATCCCACTCCTTAGTAACAATTTCAGTTAATCTCTTAGGTATAGGAAAAACGTCAGTACTCGCCGGTACCGCAAAGTATTTATCCAACCTACACATTTTCTCTGGTATTGCAACAGTGTTACAATCGTTAAGAGCCGCTAAGACCTCCCCTAGTAATACACGGAGGTTTTCCAATTTAAATTTAAAATTTGAAATATCTGAATCCAATCTGCTTGGATCAGAACCGTCACCTACAGAATGAAGCTCTCCGTCCTCATGCTCTGCAAGCTGTGACGCAGTATCAGACATGGCCCTAGAATTATCAGCGCACTCTGTTCTCACCCCAGAGTGATCACGCTTGCCTCTTAGTTCTGGTAATTTAGCCAAAACTTCAGTCATAACAGTAGCCATATCTTGTAATGTTATCTGTAATGGCTGCCCAGATGTACTAGGCGCCATAATATCACGCACCTCCCGGGCGGGAGATGCAGGTACTGACACGTGAGGCGAGTTAGTCGGCATAACTCCCCCCTCGCTGTTTGGTGAAATTTGTTCAATTTGTACAGATTGGCTTTTATTTAAAGTAGCATCAATACAGTTAGTACATAAATTTCTATTGGGCTCCACCTTGGCATTGGAACAAATGACACAGGTATCTTCCTCTGAATCAGACATGTTTAACACACTAGCAATAAACATGCAACTCGGTTACAATCTTATTTAACAAAAACGTACTGTGCCTCAAGAAGCACTAAACGATTAAATGACAGTTGAAATAATGAACTGAAAAACAGTTATAGCATCACTCTTTAAAAACAACACAACTTTTAGCAAAGGTTTGTTCCCATTAGTAAAATAACACTAATTAAATTTTAAACATAAAAAACTACAGAGCAACGTTTTAAATCACAGTCACTATATAAGTCTCACAGCTCTGCTGAGAGAATCTACCTCCCTTCAAAGAAGTTTGAAGACCCCTGAGTTCTGTTAGAGATGAACCGGATCATGCAGAAAATACAAGAGTAACTGACTGGAAATTTTTGATGCGTAGCAAAGAGCGCCAAAAACGGCCCCTCCCTCTCACACACAGCAGTGAGAGAGAAACGAAACTGTCATAATTAAAACAAGCAAACTGCCAAGTGGAAAAATAATGCCCAAATATTTATTCACTCAGTACCTCATTAATGCAAACGATTCTACATTCCAGCAAAAACGTTTAACATGAAAAATACCTATTAAAAGGTTTAATGTACTTTTACAGAGTAATTCCGGTGAAATACCATCCCCAGAATACTAAAGTGTAGAGTATACATACATGTTCATTATAACGGTATGGCAGGATTTTTTCATCAATTCCATTCAGAAAATAAAAACTGCTACATACCTCAATGCAGATTCAACTGCCCGCTGTCCCCTGATCTGAAGTTTTTACCTCCCTCAGATGGCCGAGAAACAGCAATATGATCTTAACTACTCCGGTTAAAATCATAAGAAAAACTCTGGTAGATTCTTCTTCAAACTCTGCCAGAGAGGTAATAACACGCTCCGGTGCTATTGTAAAATAAACTTTTGATTGAAGTTCTAAAAACTAAGTATAATCACCATAGTCCTCTCACACCTCCTATCTAGTCTTTGGGTGCAAGAGAATGACTGGAGGTGACGTAGAGGGGAGGTGCTATATAGCAACTCTGCTGGGTGAATCCTCTTGCACTTCCTGTAGGGGAGCAGATAATATCCCAGAAGTAATGATGACCCGTGGACTGATCACACATAACAGAAGAAAGAGAACTCTTCTTTTCGTTCACTTTCCATCCATGCGACCTTAGAAATGCCAGAACTAACTCTGTATGAGACTTGGCAGTTTGAAAGCTTGAAGCTTGTATCAGAATGTCGTCTAGGTATGGAGCTACCGAAATTCCCCGCGGTCTTAGTACCGACAGAAGGGCACCCAGAACCTTTGTGAAGATTCTTGGAGCCGTAGCCAGTCCGAATGGAAGAGCTACAAACTGGTAATGCCTGTCTAAGAAGGCAAACCTTAGATACCGGTAATGATCCTTGTGAATCGGTATGTGAAGGTAAGCATCCTTTAAATCCACTGTGGTCATGTACTGACCCTTTTGGATCATGGGTAAGATTGTCCGAATAGTTTCCATTTTGAACGATGGAACTCTTAGGAATTTGTTTAGGATCTTTAAATCCAAGATTGGCCTGAAAGTTCCCTCTTTTTTGGGAACCACAAACAGGTTTGAGTAAAACCCTTGTCCTTGTTCCGACCGCGGAACCGGATGGATCACTCCCATTAATAATAGATCTTGTACACAGCGTAGAAACGCGTCTTTCTTTATTTGGTTTGTTGACAACCTTGACAGATGAAATCTCCCTCTTGGGGGAGAGAATTTGAAGTCTAGAAGGTATCCCTGAGATATGATCTCTAGCGCCCAGGGATCCTGGACATCTCTTGCCCAAGCCTGGGCGAAGAGAGAGAGTCTGCCCCCCACTAGATCCGGTCCCGGATCGGGGGCCCTCGGTTCATGCTGTCTTAGGGGCAGCAGCAGGTTTTCTGGCCTGCTTGCCCTTATTCCAGGACTGGTTAGGTTTCCAGCCTTGTCTGTAACGAGCAACAGCTCCTTCCTGTTTTGGTGCAGTGGAAGTTGATGCTGCTCCTGCTTTGAAATTCCGAAAGGGACGAAAATTAGACTGTCTAGCCTTAGCTTTGGCTTTGTCTTGAGGTAGAGCGTGACCCTTACCTCCTGTAATGTCAGCGATAATTTCTTTCAAACCGGGCCCAAATAAAGTTTGCCCCTTGAAAGGTATATTAAGTAATTTGGACTTAGAAGTTACATCAGCTGACCAGGATTTTAGCCACAGCGCCCTACGTGCCTGAATGGCGAATCCTGAGTTCTTAGCCGTAAGTTTGGTTAAATGTACTACGGCCTCCGAAATGAATGAATTAGCTAGTTTAAGGACTCTAAGTCTGTCCGTAATGTCGTCCAGCGTAGCTGAACTAAGGTTCTCTTCCAGAGACTCAATCCAAAATGCTGCCGCAGCCGTAATCGGCGCGATGCATGCAAGGGGTTGCAATATAAAACCTTGTTGAACAAACATTTTCTTAAGGTAACCCTCTAATTTTTTATCCATAGGATCCGAAAAAGCACAGCTATCCTCCACCGGGATAGTGGTGCGCTTAGCTAAAGTAGAAACTGCTCCCTCCACCTTAGGGACCGTTTGCCATAAGTCCCGTGTGGTGGCGTCTATTGGAAACATCTTTCTAAATATTGGAGGGGGTGAGAACGGCACACCGGGTCTATCCCACTCCTTAGTAACAATTTCAGTTAATCTCTTAGGTATAGGAAAAACGTCAGTACTCGCCGGTACCGCAAAGTATTTATCCAACCTACACAATTTCTCTGGTATTGCAACAGTGTTACAATCATTAAGAGCCGCTAAGACCTCCCCTAGTAATACACGGAGGTTTTCCAATTTAAATTTAAAATTTGAAATATCTGAATCCAATCTGCTTGGATCAGAACCGTCACCTACAGAATGAAGCTCTCCGTCCTCATGCTCTGCAAGCTGTGACGCAGTATCAGACATGGCCCTAGAATTATCAGCGCACTCTGTTCTCACCCCAGAGTGATCACGCTTGCCTCTTAGTTCTGGTAATTTAGCCAAAACTTCAGTCATAACAGTAGCCATATCTTGTAATGTTATCTGTAATGGCTGCCCAGATGTACTAGGCGCCATAAAATCACGCACCTCCCGGGCGGGAGATGCAGGTACTGACACGTGAGGCGAGTTAGTCGGCATAACTCTCCCCTCGCTGTTTGGTGAAATTTGTTCAATTTGTACAGATTGGCTTTTATTTAAAGTAGCATCAATACAGTTAGTACATAAATTTCTATTGGGCTCCACCTTGGCATTGGAACAAATGACACAGGTATCTTCCTCTGAATCAGACATGTTTAAACACACTAGCAATAAACATGCAACTTGGTTACAATCTTATTTAACAAAAACGTACTGTGCCTCAAGAAGCACTAAACGATTAAATGACAGTTGAAATAATGAACTGAAAAAACAGTTATAGCATCAATCTTTAAAAACAACACAACTTTTAGCAAAGGTTTGTTCCCATTAGTAAAGTAACACTAATTAAATTTTAAACAAAAATTACAGAGCAACATTTTAAATCACAGTCACTATATAAGTCTCACAGCTCTGCTGAGAGAATCTACCTCCCTTCAAAGAAGTTTGAAGACCCCTAAGTTCTGTTAGAGATGAACCGGATCATGCAGAAAATACAAGAGTAACTGACTGGAAATTTTTGATGCGTAGCAAAGAGCGCCAAAAACGGCCCCTCCCCCTCACACACAGCAGTGAGAGAGAAACGAAACTGTCATAATTAAAACAAGCAACTGCCAAGTGGAAAAATAATGCCCAAATATTTATTCACTCAGTACCTCAGAAATGCAAACGATTCTACATTCCAGCAAAAACGTTTAACATGAAAATACCTAATAAAAGGTTTAATGTACTTTTACAGAGTAATTCCGGTGAAATACCATCCCCAGAATACTGAAGTGTAGAGTATACATACATGTCATTATAACGGTATGGCAGGATTTTCTCATCAATTCCATTCAGAAAATAAAAACTGCTACATACCTCAATGCAGATTCAACTGCCCGCTGTCCCCTGATCTGAAGCTTTTACCTCCCTCAGATGGCCGAGAAACAGCAATATGATCTTAACTACTCCGGTTAAAATCATAATAAAAACTCTGGTAGATTCTTCTTGTTACAGAAGCATTAGTTATTTTGTTGTGAAGAAACTTATTTCCCAGCAGCAATGCCTGAACCAGCCAAGCCAGCGCCTAAGAAGGGCTCCAAGAAAACTGTAACAAGTATCATTTCATAAAGGGTTAACTCTGTTCAGTTTTGAGAAAACTATTTTCTGAGGCAGGTTTCCTAGCATATTGTGTACTGTAATTAAGTTTGTGATAAGCATTCACTGCTAGGTGATAAGAAGGACTCAATTGTTTTCTTGTGTGTACTTGTTATCTGCGGTGGCCTGTCCAAGGGCTTTGTCTAAATGTGTGATGGGGGATTTTATGCTTCCCCCCCTGGGAGTGCCCTGTGTGCATGTAACCTAAATAAAAAGCAGGCTGGGCATCCCAGTCCTCAGTTCTTGGTTGTCCCTCAATCGCAGCGTTGACTCGTTTTTGTGGGCAGAAGGGTATCCTAGCTGTACTACAGCTAAGGGGGATTATTCTACATTTGCGAGACTCATATAGAATACTATGGAAAGCAGTTTCTCCCCTCTTCAGCAATAGGAATCCAGGCTACTAAGCGGTCCATCTCTCAGCGAGACTAAGGGTAACCGTAACATTTGGCGGCAGCGGTGGGATTTTTCCTGGATTTCCTAGGAGAGGTACAGAACGGATGGAGAGCGCTTACGAAAAATTGAAGCGTACAACCCTAAAGGATTTACTTGAAAGCAGAGGGGGGTACGCCAGCAACCGGCCGAGGAGAGAGCTGATCGCAGAATTGACCGAACTGGATCAGAGCTTCACAATGGCGGAAACACCGACCACGATTAGTGACGAAAAAACCAGGATTGTTCGGGAGAGGCTCTCACTGTACGGGCCGAACCCCTCCATGGAATTGGTACAGCAGTTGATGGCGGAAGCGGACAAGGATATACGAGAGACTCGAGCCCACGAACTCAACCTAGCGAACGCACACCGCAATGCTGAAGCCCCGCAGGTAATCATCCCTGTCGAAAATGCTGGGAGGCCCAAGATACCCTATGCGGCATTTCGACCCTTCCTAGAGAGCGAGACAGGGATTGATGAATATTTGGCGGACTTCGAAAGGCAATGTGCCCTGCACCAGATTCCCAACAGGGAGTGGCCCACGATATTGTCTGGGAAACTATCCGGGCGAGCCCTGGAAGCCTTTCGTACTCTGGGTGCTGAGGAAGTGACACAGTATGAGCTAGTTAAGGAGACACTGTTGCGACGGTACGCAGTAACTCCGGACGCGTATCGCCGACAGTTTCGGGGCACGAAAAAGAAGCCTAACGATACCCATATGGAATGGGCGCACCGAATGCGGAGAGCGGCAAATCACTGGATGAGCGGAAGTAAAGCGGTGACTGGTGAGGAAATTTTACAATTGTTTCTCTTAGAACATTTTTATAATGGCATGGAACAGCAAGGGAAGGAATGGCTGCGAGACAGGCGACCTTCTACCTTAGAAGAAGCAGCCAAATTGGCCGATGAACATTATGACTCCCATCTTCACGAACCCAGAGAGGTTTACCGTGCACCCCCTCGTGCTGAATTCCGAGCCCCGGTGCCCGCAGGGCCCGCCCGACACTCAGGACCACCCAATAACAGCTCTGAGCGTCCCAGACCGACTTGCCACCGATGCAAGCAACCAGGGCATTTCATGGCTAGCTGCCCCCTTAATACGCACCAGACACCCAGGAATTACAATTACCCCTCTGGGGCATATCGTCCGGCCCGGACCCTCTGTGTTAACCAAGAGGCCCCTATGGAGGAATATTTGGGGCCGCTTCACGAGGCGGACCCTGTATATGCTGCCTCAGATAACCGCCAGCACCATCGGCAGAAGGTATGGCTCGAGGGGCGATCTACCGAGGGATTGAGAGACACAGGGGCTACTATCACGCTGGTACAGAGTCATTTGGTGCCGGAGCACAAGCGATCTGGACAGACTGTGGCCGTTAGAGTGGCGGGGGGGGATGTGTACAAAATTCCAACAGCTAAAGTGCATCTTGATTGGGGAGCGGGAAAGGGGGCTGTGAACGTGGGCATAATGGATAATTTACCTGCCGAAGTACTACTGGGCAATGATTTGGGCCCCATGACTTCTGCCTATGCTCCAGTATGCAACAACGAGGCGGACCCAGTGACTACACGGGCCCAAGCCCGGACGGAGCGAGAACTCTCACCAGTGCGGGAGACACAGGTAAGACCTACCCCGACATTGCCTGACATGTTAGGCCCCATACCCTGGGACACCCCAGATGCTTTCGAGACAGAGTCTAAGACTGACCCGACCTTACAAAAGTACCGGGAACGAGCAGAGACCGGAGGGGGCGGGGCAGATAATGAAACATTCTTATGGGAAAAAGGGAAACTATACCGCTGGACAGAGAAAAGGGGACAGCGTAGGCGACAGCTGGTAGTGCCCCACAAATACCGTCAAGAAATCCTCAAGATAGGCCATGACATCCCCTTAGCAGGCCACCTAGCTGTAACCCGTACCCTACACCGCATTACTCACACGTTCTTTTGGCCAGGGGTACACGCCGACGTTAGAACTTACTGTAACACCTGCGATGTGTGTCAACGAGTAGGAAGGCGAGGCGATCACCCTAAAGCCCATCTAGTAAATATGCCCATTGTAGAGGAACCCTTCAGCCGGGTTGCTATTGACCTAGTGGGACCACTGGCTACCCCTAGTCCCTCCGGTAAGCGCTACATTCTTACCGTAGTGGACTACGCTACCAGGTACCCAGAGGCTGTCGCCCTATCCAACATACAAGCGGATACGGTAGCGAATGCACTAGTACAGGTGTTCTCCCGGGTAGGATTTCCAAAAGAAATCCTATCCGACCGAGGCACCCAATTTACGGCTGAATTGACCCAACAACTCTGGCAGGTTTGCAAAATTAAGTCCCTCCTGAGCTCCCCATACCACCCCCAGACGAACGGGCTGTGTGAGAGGTTCAATGGGACCCTCAAGCAAATGCTCAAGACGTTCACTCAGGAATACCGAGACTGGGAACGCTTCCTGCCGCACCTCCTTTTTGCTTATCGGGAGGTGCCCCAGGAAACGACAGGGTTCTCTCCCTTCGAGTTGCTCTACGGAAGAAAGGTACGGGGACCCCTAAACCTGATCCGGGAGCACTGGGAGGGAGAGATGGAGACTGACGGTGTCCCCATTGTGCCATACGTGCTGGAACTCAGGGACCGAATGGAGCAATTAGCCAAATCCGTGCGGGCTAATCTCCAGTCGGCCCAGAGAAGACAGAAAGTATGGTACGATCGGGGGGCCCGAAAGAGAATCTTTACCATAGGACAAAAGGTGTTAGTACTTAAGCCGGTGAAGACAGACAAATTGCAGGCGTCCTGGCAGGGCCCCTACCAGATCGTAGAGAAAAGGGGAGACACCACTTATGTGATAGCTAGCTGCCACGACAACAATCTTAGAAAGACATTCCATGTAAACATGCTCAAGGAATATTTTGAGCGACCAGAGAACGTGACGGCCGTATGTTGTTCCCCTCAGGAAGGCCCCGACAGTCTACCCATTCCAGACCTATTAGAAAAGAGTCTCCCCACAGGTATAGTGGCTCAGGTTCAGATAGGAGACCGACTTAGCCCCACTGAAAGGGAGCAGCTCAACCAACTCCTACAGTCCAAACACCTCACCTTCTCCCCGAAGCCAGGGTACACTACTTTAACCACCCACCAGGTAGATACTCCGGGACAAGCTCCCTTGCGCCAGGCTCCGTACCGAATCCCCGAAGCAGTTAGGATAGGAATGAAGAAGGAGATCGATGAGATGCTCCAACTCGGGGTAATTGAGCCCTCCGATAGTCCCTGGGCCTCCCCAGTTGTCTTGGTGCCCAAGAAAGATGGGACCACCCGGTTCTGCGTAGACTATCGGAGGCTCAATGAAAAGACCGTGACGGACGCTTACCCTATGCCCAGGGTAGACGAGCTACTCGATCGTATAGCCAGGGGAAATTACCTGACCACTATTGACCTCTGCAAAGGTTACTGGCAGATTCCCCTGGCCCCGGAGGCTATCCCCAAGTCGGCATTCGTCACCCCATTCGGCTTATATCAGTTTAGGGTAATGCCGTTTGGGATGAAGAATGCCCCAGCTACATTCCAGCGCTTGGTGGATAGGCTCCTGGATGGCTTCCAGAGTTTTGCTTGCGCCTACCTGGACGACATAGCGATCCACAGTGAGTCATGGGAGGACCACTTAGCTCACATAGGAATGGTTCTGGATCAGATCCGGGCTGCTGGCCTGACTCTGAAGCCAGAAAAATGCCACTTTGGGATGGCCGAGGTACAGTACCTGGGTCACCGGGTGGGGTGTGGAAAGCAGCGACCAGAGCCGGCCAAGATAGAAGCTGTCGCCAATTGGCCCACCCCCATCACTAAGACTCAGGTCCTAGCCTTCCTGGGCACGGCAGGGTACTATAGACGGTTCGTACCAGACTACAGCACACTTGCCAAACCCCTGACTGACTTGACCAAGAAGAACTTACCTCGACAGGTCCTGTGGTCTCCCCACTGTGAAACGGCTTTCCAGGCTCTCAAAAATGCTCTAATTAACGCTCCTGTCTTGGCGGCTCCAGCCCTTAACAAACGTTTTATCGTCCACACAGATGCTTCCATGTTCGGGCTGGGAGCCGTCCTCAGCCAAGTAGGCGAAGATGGAGGGGAGCATCCAGTTGCCTACATCAGCCGGAAGCTCCTGCCCCGCGAAGTCAGCTATGCAGCGGTCGAAAAGGAGTGTTTGGCTTTGGTGTGGGCATTAAAGAAATTGACTCCCTATTTATATGGGCAGGAGTTCACTCTGGTCACCGACCATAACCCGTTGGTGTGGCTGAACCGGGTCTCTGGAGATAATGGCAGGCTATTACGTTGGAGTTTATCGTTGCAACCCTTCAATTTCACCATTACTTACAGACCTGGGAAACAGAATGGCAACGCCGACGGGTTGTCCAGACAAACCGACCTCAGCCCCGCATAACCAGCGGTCTGGACAGCCTTAGTCTGCCCCGAAAAGGGGTCAGACCGTGTCTGCCAGAGTGTTCCACAGAAAGGGAGCACTGTTACAGAAGCATTAGTTATTTTGTTGTGAAGAAACTTATTTCCCAGCAGCAATGCCTGAACCAGCCAAGCCAGCGCCTAAGAAGGGCTCCAAGAAAACTGTAACAAGTATCATTTCATAAAGGGTTAACTCTGTTCAGTTTTGAGAAAACTATTTTCTGAGGCAGGTTTCCTAGCATATTGTGTACTGTAATTAAGTTTGTGATAAGCATTCACTGCTAGGTGATAAGAAGGACTCAATTGTTTTCTTGTGTGTACTTGTTATCTGCGGTGGCCTGTCCAAGGGCTTTGTCTAAATGTGTGATGGGGGATTTTATGCTTCCCCCCCTGGGAGTGCCCTGTGTGCATGTAACCTAAATAAAAAGCAGGCTGGGCATCCCAGTCCTCAGTTCTTGGTTGTCCCTCAATCGCAGCGTTGACTCGTTTTTGTGGGCAGAAGGGTATCCTAGCTGTACTACAGCTAAGGGGGATTATTCTACATTTGCGAGACTCATATAGAATACTATGGAAAGCAGTTTCTCCCCTCTTCAGCAATAGGAATCCAGGCTACTAAGCGGTCCATCTCTCAGCGAGACTAAGGGTAACCGTAACACTTCTTCAAACTCTGCCAGAGAGGTAATAACACGCTCCGGTGCTATTGTAAAATAACAAACTTTTGATTGAAGTTATAAAAACTAAGTATAATCACCATAGTCCTCTCACACATCCTATCTAGTTGTTGGGTGCAAGAGAATGACTGGGTGTGACGTAGAGGGGAGGAGCTATATGCAGCTCTGCTGGGTGAATCCTCTTGCATTTCCTGTTGGGGAGGAGTTATATCCCAGAAGTAATGATGACCCGTGGACTGATCACACATAACAGAAGAAACTAACATTTTATCACCTCTTTCACTTTACCCTTCCTATTACTTAGAGTAGGCAAAGAGAATGACTGGGGAGTGGAGTCAAGGGAGGAGCTATATAGACAGCTCTGCTGTGGTGCTCTTTGCCACTTCCTGTTAGCAGGAGGATAATATCCCACAAGTAAAGGATGAATCCGTGGACTCGTCTTATCTTATAGAAGAAAATAACTTCCTAAATATGTTCTCGCAATTTTTAAACTGAAAGTCTGCAAAAGGAAATATATATAAACCTGTCTTAAGTAATGAAAACATACTTACCGAAAGACACCCATCCACATATAGCAGATAGCCAAGCCAGTACTGAAACAGTTATCAGTAGAGGTAATGGAATATGAGAGTATATCGTCGATCTGAAAAGGGAGGTAGGAGATGAATCTCTACAACCATTAACAGAGAACCTATGAAAAGATTTCCCGCGAGGAAAACCATAGAATTCAATAGGTGATACTCCCTTCACATCCCTGTGACATTCACTGTACTCTGAGAGGAACCGGGCTTCAAAATGCTGAGAAGCGCATATCAACGTAGAAATCTTAGCACAAACTTACTTCACCACCTCCATAGGGAGGCAAAGTTTGTAAAAACTGAATTATGGGTGTGGTGAGGGGTGTATTTATAGGCATTTTAAAGTTTGGGAAACTTTGCCCCTCCTGGTAGGATTGTATATCCGATACGTCACTAGCTCATGGACTCTTGCCAATTACATGAAAGAAATAGCATCTACTCCCAGCCATTAATTCTGCATCTGTTAGACACCACCTGTGCACCGGTCCCCACCTAGACCCTAACTAACCCACTGCTGAGAGATATGCCACCTAAATCCTCACCTGTTCCAGACATGCCTTAACCATATTGATCATCTCCTGGGAATAGACACTGCTGTCCAGTTCCACAGACCAATTTCCTTGTACGATTTTCACACATAGGTTCAAGGGGTTCTAAGAAAAACAAACAAAAGGTGGCAAAATTGGGATCATTGGGAAATGTAATAACAAAACAGGGAGGTAAAGGACCATTTTAACAGGGCACAAAGACAGAACCTCATGGAATATAGGACTGTAGAAGTAAGACCAATGAGAAGTTAGGGAGCTGGATGCGCAAGAAGCAGGGGCGGGGAGACAGAGCCCCTGACGAGCAAGGGCGGGGAGACAGAGCCCCTGACGTGCAAGGGCGGGGAGACAGAGCCCCTGACGTGCAAGGGCGGGGAGACAGAGCCCCTGACGTGCAAGGGCGGGGAGTAGGGACCACTAGGAAGCTAGACAAGTGAGTGGGGACTACACATTGAGGTGGTTCCCTGGGAAGCTATGGCAGGGAGAGAGGACAAAAAGAGCTTGGGGAAGGTAAAGCAATGACGTCCTCTGCCCTGATGTGTGCTCACACATATACTCTACACACTGCATAATGTGCTGCAATGAATTATAAAAAATAATAAACTTACGGTAGCATCAAACGTCCGTGTCAGAGTGAGCAGTTCATAAAGGACACATCCCAAAGCCCAGATATCAGACTTAAAGCTGTACTTCACACCTTGGCACAGCTCAGGGGACATGTAATAGAGGGTACCTACACACTGCAGAGAGACACAGTAATGTAACAGGCCAGACAAATATAATACAGGGATGTGAACCGAGCAAAAGAAAAATCTAATACAGAAGATAACACACAGCACAGACAGATATAATACAGATATAATACAGGAGATAACACACACAGCACAGACAGATATAATACAGGAGATAACACACAGCACAGACAGATATAATACAGATATAATACAGGAGATAACACATAGCACATACAGATATAATACAGGAGATAACACACAGCACAGACAGATATAATACAGATATAATACAGGAGATAACACACAGCACAGACAGATATAATACAGGAGATAACACACACAGCACATACAGATATAATACAGGAGATAACACACAGCACAGACAGATATAATACAGGAGATAACACACACAGCACAGACAGATATAATACAGGAGATAACACACAGCACAGACAGATATAATACAGGAGATAACGCACAGCGCAGACAGATATAATACAAGAGAAAACACACATAGCACAGACAGATATAATACAGGAGATAACACACAGCACATACAGATATAATACAGGAGATAACACACAGCACATACAGATATAATACAGGAGATAACACACAGCACAGACAGATATAATACAGATATAATACAGGAGATAACACACAGCACAGACAGATATAATACAGGAGATAACACACACAGCACATACAGATATAATACAGGAGATAACACACAGCACAGACAGATATAATACAGGAGATAACCCACAGCACATACAGATATAATACAGGAGATAACACACAGCACAGACAGATATAATACAGATATAATACAGGAGATAACACACAGCACAGACAGATATAATACAGATATAATACAGGAGATAACACACAGCACAGACAGATATAATACAGATATAATACAGGAGATAACACACAGCACAGACAGATATAATACAGGAGATAACACATAGCACAGACAGATATAATACAGGAGATAACACACATAGCACAGACAGATATAATACAGGAGATAACACACAGCACATACAGATATAATACAGGAGATAACACACACAGCACATACAGATATAATACAGGAGATAACACACATAGCACATACAGATATAATACAGATATAATACAGGAGATAACACACACAGCACATACAGATATAATACAGGAGATAACACACAGCACATACAGATATAATACAGATATAATACAGGAGATAACACACAGCACAGACAGATATAATACAAGAGATAACACACATAGCACAGACAGATATAATAAAGGAGATAACACACACAGCACATACAGATATAATACAAGAGATAACACACATAGCACATACAGATATAATACAAGAGATAACACACAGCACAGACAGATATAATACAGATATAATACAGGAGATAACACACAGCACATACAGATATAATACAGATATAATACAGGAGATAACGCACAGCACAGACAGATATAATAAAGGAGATAACACACAGCACAGACAGATATAATACAGGAGATAACACACAGCACAGACAGATATAATACAGGAGATAACACACACAGCACAGACAGATATAATACAGGGGATAACACACACAGCACAGACAGATATAATACAGATATAATACAGATATAATACAGATATAATACAGATATAATACAGGAGATAACACACACAGCACAGACAGATATAATACAGGGGATAACACACACACAGCACAGACAGATATAATACAGATATAATACAGATATAATACAGGAGATAACACACAGCACAGACAGATATAATACAGGAGATAACACACACAGCACAGACAGATATAATACAGATATAATACAGGAGATAACACACACAGCACATACAGATATAATACAGGAGATAACACACACAGCACATACAGATATAATACAGATATAATACAGGAGATAACACACACAGCACATACAGATATAATACAGGAGATAACACACACAGCACATACAGATATAATACAGGAGATAACACACACAGCACATACAGATATAATACAGATATAATACAGGAGATAACACACAGCACAGACAGATATAATACAGGAGATAACACACAGCACAGACAGATATAATACAGATATAATACAAGAGATAACACACACAGCACATACAGATATAATACAGGAGATAACACATAGCACAGACAGATATAATACAGGAGATAACACACATAGCACAGACAGATATAATACAGATATAATACAGGAGATAACACATAGCACAGACAGATATAATACAGGGGATAACACACACAGCACAGACAGATATAATACAGATATAATACAGATATAATACAGGAGATAACACACACAGCACAGACAGATATAATACAGGGGATAACACACACACAGCACAGACAGATATAATACAGATATAATACAGGAGATAACACACAGCACAGAGATATAATACAGGAGATAACACACAGCACAGAGATATAATACAGGGGATAACACACACAGCACAGACAGATATAATACAGATATAATACAGGAGATAACACACACAGCACATACAGATATAATACAGGAGATAACACACACAGCACATACAGATATAATACAGATATAATACAGGAGATAACACACACAGCACATACAGATATAATACAGGAGATAACACACAGCACATACAGATATAATACAGGAGATAACACACACAGCACATACAGATATAATACAGATATAATACAGGAGATAACACACAGCACAGACAGATATAATACAGGAGATAACACACAGCACAGACAGATATAATACAGATATAATACAAGAGATAACACACACAGCACATACAGATATAATACAGGAGATAACACACACAGCACATACAGATATAATACAGATATAATACAGGAGATAACACACAGCACAGACAGATATAATACAGGAGATAACACACAGCACAGACAGATATAATACAGATATAATACAAGAGATAACACACACAGCACATACAGATATAATACAGGAGATAACACATAGCACAGACAGATATAATACAGGAGATAACACACATAGCACAGACAGATATAATACAAGAGATAACACACAGCACATACAGATATAATACAGGAGATAACACACATAGCACATACAGATATAATACAGATATAATACAGGAGATAACACACACAGCACATACAGATATAATACAGGAGATAACACAGCACAGACAGATATAATACAGATATAATACAGGAGATAACACAGCACATACAGATATAATACAGATATAATACAGGAGATAACGCACAGCACAGACAGATATAATAAAGGAGATAACACACAGCACAGACAGATATAATACAGGAGATAACACACAGCACAGACAGATATAATACAGGAGATAACACACACAGCACAGACAGATATAATACAGGGGATAACACACACAGCACAGGCAGATATAATACAGGAGATAACACACAGCATATACAGATATAATACAGGAGATAACACACAGCATATACAGATATAATACAGGAGATAACACATAGCACAGACAGATATAATACAGATATAATACAGGAGATAACACACAGCACAGACAGATATAATACAGGAGATAACACACAGCACAGACAGATATAATACAGGAGATAACACACAGCACATACAGATATAATACAGGAGATAACACACATAGCACAGACAGAAATAATACAGGACATAACACACACAGCACAGACAGATATAATACAGGAGATAACACACACAGCATATGCAGATATAATACAAGAAATAACACACAGCACAGACAGATCTAATACAGGAGATAACACACAGCATATACAGATATAATACAGGAGATAACACACACAGCATATACAGATATAATACAGGAGATAACACACACAGCACAGACAGATATAATACAGGAGATAACACACACAGCACAGACAGATATAATACAGGAGATAACACACACAGCACAGACAGATATAATACAGGAGATAACACACAGCACAGACAGATATAATACAGGAGATAACACACAGCACATACAGATATAATACAGATATAAGTCTTGAAAAAGGTCTAGCACAGACCGAAACGCGTCGACTGGTGAGTCTTGCTCCTTCTTATTATTTTGGGACATTACGCTCTGCACTATTGTGTGTTTGTTTTCTACTTTTTAGGCAGAAATCGGGTCGGTCGGGCCCCTGATGAACATATCTTTTACATCAAAATATTTTTGACATCAACATTTTCCGGTATTATTACAGGCTGCCATTATTCCACAGGATAATCAGGGACATAACCATCTTTTTATTACAGTGGCCACTGTTTTTTCAAATCTTATTGTGCACCTTTTTTCACGTTGTGATTTGATGGATTGAACATTGTTTTCTCAAGGACTTAATATGTTTTTTCTTTTTATGTTTTTTCGTTTTATGCTTACAGCTACATCCATTTGTTTGACCGTTTGATTTGCACAGATTGTTCGAATATTTGCAATTTATTCATTTTAATTCATTTTATTTTGTACTTTTGTCACATGATTACTTTATGTCACTAACAGTTTTCACTTTTAGATTTTAGATGTTAATTAGTCTACATTAGTTTGTATAGGGCACACACAAGGATTCACTTATACTACCTGTAGCAAGGTTTAGTACTACCTTTAGCAAGGTTTATATATTTTTATATACATTTTTTATATATTTTTATATTTTTTCTATTTTTCTCTTTTTTGCATCACCACTACATACTACATTCTACAATTAAGTATTTGGGTCAATCGATACAAGAAAACACTGAGATTCTTGTTTTAACCTCTAACAAGGCTACCTTCACCTGTAGCAAGGTGCTAGAGGAATAACGGTCCCACTTAGAAAGGGGTCAGTCCAATCAAGCGCTACTAGAAACGAAGAAGTCTTTTAATTTGAATCTGTTTCAACTGTTTTTATGTATTTTTAGATTTTATTTTAAGTATGTCTGTATGATTGTAACATGGATCCATGCTTGTAACAATTAAAGTGTTATTTTTATTATAAATACCTTTAATTTTCCTTATCTCACTAGCTCTAGACCCAGCCTATTAGGCGCTTTGGTTCTTTTACCCATTCTATAATACAGATATAATACAAGCGATAACACACACAGCACAGACAGATATAATACAGGAGATAACACACACAGCACATACAGATATAATACAGGAGATAACACACATAGCACAGACAGATATAATACAAGAGATAACGCACACAGCATAGACAGATATAATACAAGAGATAACGCACACAGCATATACAGATATAATACAGGAGATAACACACACAGCACATACAGATATAATACAAGAGATAACACACATAGCACAGACAGATATAATACAAGAGATAACACACATAGCACAGACAGATATAATACAAGAGATAACACACATAGCACAGACAGATATAATACAAGAGATAACACACATAGCACAGACAGATATAATGCAAGAGATAACACACATAGCACAGACAGATATAATAGAAGAGATAACACACATAGCACAGACAGATATAATACAGGAGATAACACACACAGCACATACAGATATAATACAGGAGATAACACACATAGCACAGACAGATATAATACAAGAGATAACACATAGCACAGACAGATATAATAGAAGAGATAACACACATAGCACAGACAGATATAATACAGGAGATAACACACACAGCACATACAGATATAATACAGGAGATAACACATAGCACAGACAGATATAATACAGGAGATAACACATAGCACAGACAGATATAATACAGGAGATAACACATAGCACAGACAGATATAATACAAGAGATAACACACATAGCACAGACAGTTATAATACAGGAGATAACACACACAGCATATACAGATATAATACAGGAGATAACACACAGCACAGACAGATATAATACAAGAGATAACACACATAGCACAGACAGATATAATACAGGAGATAACACACAGCACATACAGATATAATACAGGAGATAACACACAGCACAGACAGATATAATACAGATATAATACAGGAGATAACACACAGCACAGACAGATAATACAGGAGATAACACATAGCACAGACAGATATAATACAAGCGATAACACACATAGCACAGACAGATATAATACAAGAGATAACACACACAGCATATACAGATATAATACAAGAAATAACACACAGCACAGACAGATCTAATACAGGAGATAACACACAGCACAGACAGATATAATACAAGCGATAACACACATAGCACAGACAGATATAATACAAGAGATAACACACATAGCACAGACAGATATAATACAAGAGATAACACACATAGCACAGACAGATATAATACAGGAGATAACACATAGCACAGACAGATATAATACAGCAGATGTGGGTCTTACCGTTTCAGCCATTGAATATGGAGAGCTCAGCTGCCTGGACAACCCATAATCTCCCAGTTTAATCAGGTTTGCTTTAGTTAGAAAGATGTTTAGAGTCTTAATGTCTCTGCAGAGAGGAAATACAGATTTATTATAAGCTATTGATGAAGCATTGTGCAGCATTATAACCATAGGGACGGCAGTTTTAGGATACTGTGATATGAGTACAGGTAGGGGCCAGATGATGAGCAGCATGTTTAACCAACTGACGGCTTTTGTTCTTAATTTCACAAACATAGTCGTACTGTAATATGTTCTGCAGCAGCATTGTGTTGTCATGCAATCTCTATTTGTACAGTTTGTAATTTATTGGTGTCAGTGAGCTCCTCATAAGTATGGTAAGGAACAACTAATGACTTCATTATTAACCCTAGAAAAACAGGTAGCAGTGATTTCAGTATACCTAGGTCTACACTAAACCCCTCCCACTACTCATCTAGTATATATACCAAGGTCTCCTCTAATCCCCTACCATTACTAATCTAGTATATACCAAGGTCTCCTCTAATCCCTTCTTTAAACTCATCTAGTATATATACCAAGGTCTCCTCTAATCCCCTACCATTACTCATCTAATATATACCAAGGTCTCTAATCCCTTCTTTAAACTCATCTAGTATATATACCGAAGCCTCCTCTAATCCCTTCTTTAAACTCATCTAGTATATATACCGAAGTCTCCTCTAATCCGTTCCCATTACTCATCTAGTATATACCAAGGTCTCCTCTAATTCCCTCCCACTTCTCATCTAGTATATATAATAGGAGCTTGTCTGACTAGGGATCTCCTGCTAATGCTCAATAGCTGACAGGAACTATCTTATAATAATGTTACTTCCTGCTCATGCTCGTTGGCTGACAGGCCCTTCCTGCTCATGCCCGTTGGCTGACAGGCCCTTCCTGCTCATGCCCGTTGGCTGACAGGCCCTTCCTGGCTGACAGGAACTATCTTATAATAATGTTACTTCCTGCTCATGCCCGTTGGCTGACAGGCCCTTCCTGCTCATGCCCGTTGGCTGACAGGCCCTTCCTGGCTGACAGGAACTATCTTATAATAATGTTACTTCCTGCTCATGCCCGTTGGCTGACAGGCCCTTCCTGCTCATGCCCGTTGGCTGACAGGCCCTTCCTGCTCATGCCCGTTGGCTGACAGGCCCTTCCTGCTCATGCCCGTTGGCTGACAGGCCCTTCCTGCTCATGCCCGTTGGCTGACAGGCCCTTCCTGCTCATGCCCGTTGGCTGACAGGCCCTTCCTGCTCATGCCCGTTGGCTGACAGGCCCTTCCTGCTCATGCCCGTTGGCTGACAGGCCCTTCCTGCTCATGCCCGTTGGCTGACAGGCCCTTCCTGCTCATGCCCGTTGGCTGACAGGCCCTTCCTGCTCATGCCCGTTGGCTGACAGGCCCTTCCTGCTCATGCCCATTGGCTGACAGGCCCTTCCTGCTCATGCCCATTGGCTGACATGCCCTTCCTGCTCATGCTCGTTGGCTGAGAGGTACTCCCTTCCTAACACTCATAGGCTGAGTGGTATTGTCTGCTGATGCTCAGTGGGTGACAAGTACTTCATACTAACAGTCACTGAACATAAGTAGGAAGTCTATAAGAGAACAAGCATTAGTAGAAAGTACAAACTGATACTAGTATAATAATCAAATTTTAAACAGATTTTATTCTATATTTATTCAGTCAATAACAATATTAAGGTGTGTAAATGCCGTTCTAATACACCAATTATTATCAGTTATTCCGCAGTGCTATAAACAAAGTGTTATACAAGGTAACACTTATAGGGATCAAATGGGTAGAGGACCCTGCCAAGAGTCACTCTTTTGAAGGAGATATACAGTTGGGCTCTTAGGCTTACAAACTAAGGGGGTTTAAGGGGATAGCAATGGAGGAGAGGAACTGGGATTATGAAAGGTTAGTGTAGGTTGTATGCATCCCTGAATAGTAGAGTCATTAGGGAGTGCTTGAAGCTTTCAAAACTATGGGACAGTCTAGTGGAGCGAGGCATAGAGTTCCACAAGATGGGAGCCAGTCTGGAGAAGTCCTGTAAGCGGAATTGTGAGGAGGTAACCAGAGAGGAGGAGGAGAGTAGGAGGTTGTGAGCAGAGCGAAGGGGAGGGAGAGTATCTGGAGACGAGGTCTAAGATATAGGGGGGGAGCAATGCAGTTGAGGGCCTTGTATGTCAGAGTCAGAGTTTTTAGTTTAATCTTGGAGGCAAGAGGAAACCAGTGAAGGGATTGGCAGAGAGGTGCAGCAGATGAAGAGCAATGTGTAAGGAAGATGAGCCTGGCAGAGGCATTCATTATGGATTGTAAGGGAACTAGGTATCAGCTAGGGAGACCAGAGAGGATTGAGTTGCAGTAGTTGAGGCGGGAAAGGATGAGGGAGTGGATTAAAATCTTAGTTATGTCTTGTGTAAGGAAATGTATCATTTTAGAGATGTTTTTAAAAGGTAGAAGCGGCAGAATTTAGCAAAGGACTGAATGTGAGGAGTGAAAAAAAGATCAAAGTCAAGTGTGACCCCCAAGACATGCGGGGTAGGGGTAATGATGGGGTTATAGAGAAATGGGGGTGGAGATTTTGGAAGAAGGGGGGAAAATAAAGATCTCAGTTTTGGAGAGATTTAGCTTAAGGTAGTGAGAGGCCATCCAGGTTGAGATATGAGAAAGGCAGTTATTGACACAGGTTAGCAAGGAAGAAGCTAGGTCTGGTCCAGAGATTTGAGTGTCATCGGCATACAAATGAATTATTAATATTGAAACCAATGGGACTTTATTAAGGAACCTAATGATGATGTGTAGATTGAGTAGAGAAGGGGACAGAGGACAGGGCCTTGCAGTACCCCAATAGAAAGCAGTGGCGGCTTGTGGGTTATTCAAATGGGGGTTCACGGACCAGTTATGTAAAATACATATATATATACACATATATATATATACATATATATATATATATATATATATACACATACATACACACACACACACACACGTATGTATGTATGTGTATATATACTGTATAAATATATATATATATATATATATATATATATATATATATATATATATTCACACACACAGCCTATGCATTTGTATTTTGAACATACTAATATTATACACTAAAGACACATGGGGTGCATTTTTGTTATACCTAAACCAAGTCCACTACTTTTGTTAGATCTAAGAAAGTGCAGTTAAAAAAAATGTTTTTTAAATAGATGTTTCAATGCTTAATAAATTTATATAGTATATATATATTTAGCACTAACATGATTTTTCAAATATTATTGACAAATTAGGAGCCAGTTATTTCACTTTAATTTGAAATGTAATATGCATACCTTACACATATTTAAAGATAGACCTACATTTAAATTAGACTGTTCGCATTTAAATATAAATTAGAGCAGACTTGAGACTCACTTCTGCAAAAGAAAAGTCTTGTCTAATTGTCATCCTGGAGGATCCATTGTAATAATCAGAGCAACATTTGGAGGAGGAAGCAGTGAACCACAGAGCAGCAGAAAGTCCCACATAACCAACTGCCTTGATAGCTAGAAGGGGATAGAATTTAACCTCCTCATCTTTACCAAGAAGGGCTGTAATGTAATTAACACTAAACACTCCTCTCAGCAAGAGGTTAAAAGCAGCAAGTTGGTTTTTTTTTCCATCTTCTGTCTACTCAGCCCGTCAGTGATAAGGGAAAGAGGTGATTAATGGCCACAAGTTATTTAGTGCAAATTATATTTATTCAGCCAAAAAATGTCTTTTCTTTCTTTTTTTTCGAGGGGGATCACGTGCGGCTCTGCACATATGGAGGAGCCTCCACTGATAGAAAGTGATAACGTGGGGGGCGGACGGAGCCGGTAGCGACAAAGATGGTCGCATAAACTCCGGGCTCCGTGTAAGCCAGAGACAACTTGCGGCATAAATGCCATCAGATCAAGGCTAGCCACCTTCACAGCTACTAGGGAGGAAAGGCTCATCATGTAAGCCACACAGCGTGTACAAAAACCGGACGTCAGAACTCTAAGAGGACACTTAGCAGCTAAAGAGAGCACTGAGCCGCATGGCTGTAATGGCGGCGTAGAGCGAAAACGAACTGGTGATTAACACAGAGTTTCAGATGACGCACTTACAGCAACAACTTAGACCACATCAGAAAGTCACCTGCGCTGACAGTAAATATATTTCAGGATCGGCTGTTTGTGATAGAGGCGCAAGATAACTCATGAGATGCCGGCTAAGTGCAGGTAATTGGCAGTTTACAATACCACATAAGGGGGATGTGAAACTGAGCGTGGGTGTTTAGGACACAGGATCCCATAAGACTGTCTGAACGAGGGGATTTGCCCAGATATATAAGCGGAGGTGAATAAAACTAAAGCCATTTACTACAGAAAGCCCTATAATATATATATAAAGCGACTTATATAAGCGCTTGGACTTAGAACATATAAACTGCGTGCCCTATAAGATCTCACTGTGTATGGTGATAAAACAGTACACACAAACAAGCGGGGGAGAACTTTTAATACAGCAGATGAACAAAAGTACTTGAGGAGCGCTGTTCTCACTGTAGTGGAGGAGAAGGATCATAACTAATAATAGGAGTGAGATCACAAAGATAAAGTCACATAATATAGGAAAATATCAAACTACACATTAGAACTGAAGGGAACTTAATACCCCAAATGGCTTCTAAGAGGAATACCAAATCTGACAAACTGTCTAAACCACTCTTAAACAAAAATTCTATGGTGGCCTCCTATTTTAACCCCTCTGAAAGTACAAACACCCAAACGACAATCACCCCTCCATCAGCAATGGCATCTCCACAATCACAGATAGTACTAAGTGACTCTCAAACGTCAAATGTGGTTCAGGTTCCTTCCAATATTTAGTCAGCATTCCCATCTAAGCAGGATATAGCGGACATTGTTCGTGCATGTGTGCGTGAGGAACTTGCGGACCTAAAACAAGACATTAATGCTATAGGGTTCAGGGTGGAAGCCCTTGAAGAAAATAATGACACTATGAGGGAAGATATAGATAGCTTACAGACCCAAGCAGATACTGTTACTTCTACCATTGAGGCCTTGCATTCTAAAATCGAGGACCTAGAGAATAGAAGTAGAAGAAAAAAACCTAAGGATAAGGGGGGTACCTGAATCAGTATTGCCTAAAGATCTACCCACATACCTACCTGCCTTGTTTAACCATCTAAAAGGCACTACAGATAAAGAGTAAATACCTTGGGATCGGGCTCACAGAGCCTTGAGAGCTAGGCCACCTGACTCAGCCCCACCCAGAGATATTATTATTAAGTTCAAGAACTACAGGGATAAAGAAGAGATTCTTAATCTATCACGAAAAAATCAGCCTATTAGATTTCGGGGCACAGTACTACAATTCTACGCAGACCTCTCGCAAAGAACTTTGCAAAAACGCAAGGAATTTTCCCCACTGACACAACTTTTACGTAATAAACGTATACCATACAGATGGGGATTTCCTACTCATCTCGTAGTTATCCATTAAGAGAGGAGAGTGATATGTGATGACATTTCAGAAGCTTCAAGATTTTGTGAAATACTACACCTGGAACCGCCAGATCTCAACAACCCACCTCCTGTAGGTCCTTCAAACACTAATCAGCAGCGTATGAGAAACAACTGGTCCCTGACTCCAGCTAAACCGCAGAAGCGCCCTGCAGCCGCAAGAGCATTAAAAGTTGGAACCTGAACATGGACAGAACCTAACTTATCTTACTTTAATAAGTCATATGGACTTATAACCATTCATAATGTTGTTTATTTCATATGGGTCTCTCTGTAAGGGAGGCTGCAAGATATAAACTTACAGACTGCAATTCCTGTGGTGAATCTCAGATACGCGAGTATGATTGCAATACCTGTGCTGAAAGGCAACTCTCTAGGATATAGCCAAAGACTTTAAGTGGACCTTAACAGTAGATAAAACCTAACTACTAATTTTCAAGAACGCTCTAAATACTTTAGTTATGCTAGTAAATTGATATGTCGATAATTTACTATACTCTTTGATGTGTTATTATACGTTCCATGTTGTCAAAGCCTTTATGATTTTTAATATAGGCTTGAATTTATTTCCCTCAGTTCAATACTTATCTGTTACATACATTGGTGTAAAGGTAGTCACTTTGCCTGCGCTAATGGTTTATATTTTGCGCCTCAGGCTATTCGAGCCGAGACGAATGTGTTATTTTTATTACAGTTATTTATGTTATGTTACTAGATACAGGTTACCTATTATGTTGAGCAATGTATTACTGTTCCAATGCCTGAAAAATGTTTATAGCATGTGTGCAAGGTCCAAGATATGTGTAGATCACCCCAGTAAATTGATTTAATGGCCACTAAGCAAACATCAACACCACTTACAATACTTACTCAGAATGTTAAAGGGTTTCTCTCTCCTTGTAAGAGGTCAAAGGCTCTATCAGATTTATATAAGAAAAAGGCTGACATATTGTTTCTGCAGGAGACACATTTTAAAAAAAATCACAAATTCCAAAGTATTTTGGTAAGCACTATACACAACATTTTCATAACACTGCGTCAACCAAACACTGCGGGGTCAGTATCCTAATTCGCAAAAATATCCCTTTTACGGTTCTGCAGTCAGCCAAGGATGGGGAGGGTAGATTTCTGGGAATAGCAGGTCTACTATACAGCAGACCAATTACATTAATTAATATCTATGCCCCTAACACTCAACATATACCATTTTTTAAAACAATGTTCCGTAAACTATTAGATACCGCTAAAGGCCCAATATTTCTTGGAGGCGACTTCAATCTTTCGTTTCAGCCCTCCATGGATACCTCCAATCCCTAACCTAGAACATTAAAAGGCACCCTGTCATATTTATGGAAGGCTTTGAGAGACTAACCTATACGACATTTGGCGCTTTACACACCCTTCAACAAAAGACTATACATTCTATTCTCTCCCCTCACAGTCATACAGCAGGATAGACTATCTCCTCACGAATCAAGTAGGTCTCTCCTTAATAACTAATTCTACAATTTTACCTACATCCTGGTCTGACCACTCGGAAGTCAAGGTACAGATCAAATGGCCTAATACACCTACCAGTCCCTTCCTATGGAGACTGGATGACTCATTACTGACACATCCACTCTTTGTAGACCACCTCTCTAAAACAATGGAGGAATACTTCCAGATCAATAATAATTCGGTGGGAGAACCATATGTGGTCTGGGAAGCCCATAAATGCACACTAAGAGGGGAATTCATAAAATATAAAGCACATATCCAAAAAACTTCCAGACAGCTCAACACAACTCTGACCACCAGACTGGGTCATTTAGACTACACGCATAAGAAAGATCCCAAAAATACTTCAATTTTACATGAAATAGGTAAGGTTAGAGAACAATTAGAAACATTTCTTGCTCTAGAACATCAGAAAACTGCTTTGAAAATAAAAAAGAAATTTTATCATGAAAGTAACAAAGCAGGAAAAATGCTGACCAGGAATCTCAAGAGAGCTAGGTTAAAATCATTTATACATGAACTACGAACCTCTCAAAACACTACTGTAAATACAACCCCAGACATCTTAGACCAGTTTCATGAATATTATTCAACTCTCTATAACCTGCAAGATAAGGCCCCAGAAACTGACATACAGTTTAAAGATTTCATTCAAACATACTTAACTTTGTGTAATCTCCCTTTAATTTCCTCAGAACAACAGGAGGCATTAGACTCCTCAATAACCCAAAATGAAATCCTAGCAGCCATAAAAGACCTATCCCCAGGTAAAAGTCCAGGCCCAGAGGGATTTTCTGCTAAATACTACCAGACATTTGCCCCAACCCTTATCCCTTCCCTATAACAAGTTATACAACAGCATGTCATCTAATAATCCACCCCCTCCTTCGATGTTAGCAGCATATATCGTAGTACTGCCAAAACCAGGCAAAACTCCCGATACACCAGCAAACTTTCGCCCCATTTCCCTATTAAATATCGACACCAAAAACAGAATTTATGCTTACCTGATAAATTACTTTCTCCAACGGTGTGTCCGGTCCACGGTGTCATCCATTACTTGTGGGATATTCTCCTCCCCCACAGGGAAAGGCAAGGAGAGCACACAGCAAGAGCTGTCCATATAGTCCCTCCCAGGCTCCGCCCCCCCAGTCATTCGACCGACGGTTAGGAGAAAAAAAGGAGAAACTATAGTGTGCCGTGGTGACTGTAGTGTATAGAGAAAGAAATTCTTCAAACCTGATTAAAAAAACAGGGCGGGCCGTGGACCGGACACACCGTTGAAGAAAGTAATTTATCAGGTAAGCATAAATTCTGTTTTCTCCAACATTGGTGTGTCCGGTCCACGGTGTCATCCATTACTTGTGGGAACCAATACCAAAGCTTTAGGACACGGATGAAGGGAGGGAGCAAATCAGGTTACCTAAACAGAAGGCACCACGGCTTGCAAAACCTTTCTCCTAAAAATAGCCTCCGAAGAAGCAAAAGTATCAAATTTGTAGAATTTGGACAAAGTGTGCAGAGAAGACCAGGTCGCTGCCTTACATATCTGATCAACAGAAGCCTCGTTCTTGAAGGCCCATGTGGAAGCCACAGCCCTAGTAGAGTGAGCTGTGATTCGTTCAGGAGGCTGCCGTCCGGCAGTCTCGTAAGCCAATCATATGATGCTTTTCAGCCAAAAGGAAAGAGAGGTAGCAGTAGCTTTTTTGACCTCTCCTCTTGCCAGAATAAACTACAAACAGAGAAGACGTTTGTCTGAAATCCTTTGTTGCTTCTAAATAGAACTTTAAAGCACGGACTACATCTAAATTGTGTAACAAGCGTTCCTTCTTTGAAACTGGATTCGGACACAAAGAAGGCACAACTATTTCCTGGTTAATATTCTTGTTGGAAACAACCTTTGGAAGGAAACCAGGTTTAGTACGCAAAACAACCTTATCTGAATGGAACACCAGATAGGGCGGATTACACTGCAGAGCAGATAATTCAGAAACTCTTCTAGCAGAAGAATAGCAACCAAAAACAGAACTTTCCAAGATAACAACTTGATATCTATGGAATGTAAGGGTTCAAACGGAACCCCTTGAAGAACTGAAAGAACCAAATTTAGACTCCAGGGAGGAGTCAAGGGTCTGTAAACAGGCTTGATCCTGACCAAAGCCTGAACAAAAGCTTGAACATCTGGCACAGCTGCCAGTCGTTTGTGTAACAAGACAGATAAAGCAGAAATCTGTCCTTTTAGAGAACTCGCTGATAATCCCTTATCCAAACCTTCTTGGAGAAAGGAAAGGATCCTAGGAATTTTAATCTTACTCCATGAGAATCCCTTGGATTCACACCAACAGATATATCTTTTCCATATTTTATGGTAATCTTTCTAGTCACAGGTTTTCTGGCTTGTACCAGAGTATCTATCACAGAATCCGAAAACCCATGCTTAGACAAAATCAAGCGTTCAATTTCCAAGCAGTCAGCTGGAGAGAAACTAGATTTGGATGTTCGAATGGACCTTGTACTAGAAGATCCTGTCTCAAAGGTAGCTTCCATGGTGGAGCCGATGACATATTCACCAGGTCTGCATACCAAGTCCTGCGTGGCCATGCAGGAGCTATCAAAATCACAGAGGCCTTCTCCTGTTTGATCCTGGCTACCAGCCTGGGAATGAGAAGGAACGGTGGAAACGCATAAGCTAGGTTGGAAGTCCAAGGCGCCACTAATGCATCCACTAGAGTCGCCTTGGGATCCCTGGATCTGGACCCGTAGCAAGGAACCTTGAAGTTCTGATGAGATGCCATCAGATCCATGTCTGGAATGCCCCATAATTGGGCAACTGGGCAAACACCTCCGGGTGGAGTTCCCACTCCCCCGGATGAAAGGTCTGACGACTCAGATAATCCACCTCCCAGTTTTCCACTCCTGGGATGTGGATCGCAGACAGGTGGTAGGAGTGATCCTCCGCCCATTTGATGATCTTGGTCACCTCTCTCATCGCCAGGGAACTCCTTGTTCCCCCCTGATGGTTGAAGTAAGCAACAGTCGTCATGTTGTCTGATTGGAATCTTATGAATCTGGCCTTTGCTAGTTGAGGCCAAGCCCGGAGAGCATTGAATATCGCTCTCAGTTCCAGGATGTTTATCGGGAGAAGAGACTCTTCCCGAGACCATAGACCCTGAGCTTTCAGGGAATCCCAGACCGCGCCCCAGCCTAATAGACTGGCGTCGGTCGTGACAATGACCCACTCTGGTCTGCGGAAGCTCATTCCCTGGGACAGGTGATCCTGAGTCAGCCACCAACGGAGTGAGTCTCTGGTCTTCTGATCTACTTGAATCACTGGAGACAAGTCTGTATAGTCCCCATTCCACTGTTTGAGCATGCACATTTGTAATGGTCTTAGATGAATTCGCGCAAAAGGAACTATGTCCATTGCTGCAACCATCAACCCAACTACTTCCATGCACTGAGCTATGGAAGGTCGTAGAACAGAGTGAAGAACTTGACAAGCGTTTAGAAGCTTTGACTCTCTGACATCTGTCAGGAAAATCTTCATTTCTAAAGAATCTATTATTGTTCCCAAGAAAGGGACTCTTGTTGACGGAGACGGGGAACTTTTTTCTATGTTCACCTACCACCCGTGAGATCTGAGAAAGGCTAGAACAATGTCTGTGTGAGCCTTTGTCTTTGAAAGAGACGACGCTTGAATTAGGATGTCGTCCAAGTAAGGTGCCACTGCAATGCCCCTGGGTCTTAGAACCGCTAGAAGGGACCCGAGCACCTTTGTGAAAATCCTTGGAGCAGTGGCTAGTCCGAATGGGAGAGCCACAATAGGTAATGTTTGTCCAGAAAGGCGAACCTTAGGAACTGATGATGATCTTTGTGGATAGGAATATGCAGATACGCATCCTTTAGATCCACGGTAGTCATAAATTGACCCTCCTGGATTGTAGGTAAAATCGTTCGAATAGTTTCCATTTTGAACGATGGCACTCTGAGAAATTTGTTTAGAATTTTTAAATCCAGAATTGGTCTGAAAGTTCCCTCTTTTTTTGGGAACTACAAACAGATTTGAGTAAAACCCCTGACCTTGTTCCACAGTTGGAACTGGGAGTATCACTCCCATCTTTAACAGGTTTTCTACACAATGTAAGAATGCCTGTCTCTTTACTTGGTTTGAAGATAAGTGAGACATGTGGAACCTTCCCCTTGGGGGTAGTTCCTTGAATTCTAGAAGATAACCCTGAGAGACTATTTCTAGTGCCCAGGGATCCTGAACATCTCTTGCCCAAGCCTGAGCAAAGAGAGAGAGTCTGCCCCCTACTAGATCCGGTTCTGGATCGGGGGCTACCTCTTCATGCTGTCTTGGTAGCAGCAGCAGGTTTCTTGGCCTGTTTACCCTTGTTCCAGCCTTGCATTGATTTCCAAGCTGGTTTAGTCTGGGAAGCGTTACCCTCATGTCTAGAGGCTGCCGAGTTGGAAGCCGGTCCGTTCCTGAAATTGCGAAAGGAACGAAAATTGGACTTATTCTTAGCCTTGAAAGGTTTATCTTGTGGGAGGGCATGGCCCTTTCCCCCAGTGATGACTGAAATAATCTCTTTCAATTCTGGCCCAAAAGGGGTCTTACCTTTGAAAGGGGTATTAAGCAATTTTGTCTTGGAAGATACATCCGCCGACCAAGACTTTAGCCAGAGCGCTCTGCGCGCCACAATTGTAAACCCTGAATTTTTTGCCGCTAACCTCGCTAACTGCAAAGCGGCGTCTAAAATAAAGGAATTAGCTAACTTAAGTGCGTAAATTCTGTCCATGACTTCCTCATACGGAGTCTCCCTACTGAGCGACTTTTCCAGTTCCTCGAACCAGAACCACGCCTCTGTAGTGACAGGAATAATGCACGAAATAGGTTGAAGGAGGTAACCTTGCTGTACAAAAATCTTTTTAAGCAAACCCTCCAATTTTTTATCCATAGGATCTTTGAAAGCACAATTGTCCTCAATAGGAATGGTCGTGCGCTTGGCTAGAGTAGAAAACTCCCCCTCGACCTTAGGGACTGTTTGCCATGTGTCCTTCCTGGGGTCGACCATAGGGAACAATTTCTTAAATATAGGAGGAGGGACAAAAGGTATGCCTGGCTTCTCCCACTCCTTATTCACTATGTCCGCCACCCGTTTAGGTATCGGAAAAGCATCAGGGTGCACCGGGACCTCAAGGAACTGTCCATCTTGCACAATTTTTCTGGGTTGACCAGATTGTCACAATCATCCAGAGTAGATAGCACCTCCTTAAGTAATGCGCGGAGATGCTCTAATTTAAATTTAAATGTCACAACATCAGGTTCTGCCTGCTGAGAAATTCTTCCTGTATCAGAAATTTCCCCATCTGACAAACCCTCCCTCACTGCCACTTCAGATTGGTGTGAGGGTATGACAGAAAAATTATCATCAGCGCCCTCCTGCTCTACAGTGTTTAAAACAGAGCAATCGCGCTTTCTCTGAAATGCTGGCATTTTGGATAAAATATTAGCTATGGAGTTATCCATTACTGCCGTCAATTACTGCATAGTAACAAGCATTGGCGCGCTAGAAGTACTAGGGGTCGCCTGCGCGGGCATAACTGGTATAGACACAGAAGGAGATGATGTAGAACTATGTCTACTTCCTTCATCTGAGGAATCATCCTGGGCAACCTTACTATTTGTGACAGTACTGTCCTTACTTTGTTTGGACGCTATGGCACAATTATCACACATATTTGAAGGGGGAACCACATTGGCTACCATACATACAGAACATGATCTATCTGAAGGTACAGACATGTTAAACAGGCTTAAACTGGTTAATAAAGCACAAAAAACGTTTTAAAACAAAACCGTTACTGTCTCTTTAAATGCTAAACAGGGCAAACTTTATTACTGAATATGTGAAAAACTATGAAGGAATTATCCAATCTTTACCAAATTTTCACCACAGTGTCTTAATACATTCAAAGTATTGCACCCCAATTTTCAAGCTGTTAACCCTTAAAATGTGGAAACCGGAGCCGTTTTTAATTTTAACCCCCTTACAGTCCCAGCCACAGCCTTTGCTGCGACTTCACCAATCCCAGGGGGGTATATGATACCAAATGAAGCCTTCTAGGAACGTTTTTAGTGGATTCCAGACCCTCACACATGCAGCTGCATGTACTGAACTCAAAATTAACTGCACAGTAATGGCGCGAAAATGAGGCTCTGCCTACTACAGAGAAAGGCCCTTCCTGACTGGGAAGGTGTCTTAACAAGTGCCTGGTGCTAAAAACGTTCCCCAATGTTATAAAAGTGTGAAATACAACTTCAAACTGCATATAATACTTAAATAAAGCAATCGATCTAGCCCATAAAAATGTCTACCAGTTTATAGCCCATAATAAGCCCTTTATTCTGTTTGAGACTAAGAAAATGGCTTACCGATCCCCATGAGGGGAAAATGACAGCCTTCCAGCATTACACAGTCTTGTTAGAAAAATGGCTAGTCATACCTTGAGCAGAAAAGTCTGCAAACTGTTCCCCCCAACTGAAGTTATCTCATCTCAACAGTCCTATGTGGAAACAGCAAACGATTTTAGTAACTGCTGCTAAAATCATAATCCTCTCACAAACAGAAATCTTCATCTCTTTCTGTTTCAGAGTAAATAGTACATACCAGCACTATTTTAAAATAACAAACTCTTGATAGAAGAATAAAAAACTACAACTAAACACCACAAACTCCTCACCATCCCCGAGGAGATGCTACTTGTTCAGAGCGGCAAGGAGAATGACTGGGGGGGCGGAGCCTGGGAGGGACTATATGGACAGCTCTTGCTGTGTGCTCTCCTTGCCTTTCCCTGTGGGGGAGGAGAATATCCCACAAGTAATGGATGACACCGTGGACCAGACACACCAATGTTGGAGAAATATATGATATTAGCAAATAGGCTGACTAAATTACTCCCTCAACTAATTCATTATAATCAAGTTGGTTTCACCCCATACCGTGAGGCTAGGGACACCACCATCAAAATACAAACATTGATTGGCTATGCATCAAAAGCAAAAATCCCCACAATCTTCGTGTCCCTGGACGCGGAGAAAGCCTTTGATCGGCTGAATTGGACCTTTCTTGAACAAATTTTGATCAAATTCGGCTTCTCTGACATATTTATTTCTAAAATAATGTCCCTATATAGTACCCCAAACGCACAAATTAGATTAAATGACGCTACATCCCCGACCTTTGCTATTCATAACGGCACACGGCAGGGATGCCCCCTGTCCCCACTGCTGTTTGCTTTAGCTATGGAGGCCCTGGCAGCTAGAATTAGAAATAACAGAATTTATGCTAACCTGATAAATTACTTTCTCTTGCGGTGTATCCAGTCCACGGATTCATCCTTTACTTGTGGGATATTCTCATTCCCTACAGGAAGTAGCAAAGAGAGCACACAGCAAAGCTGTCCATATAGCTCCCCCTCTAGCTCCACCCCCCAGTCATTTGACCAAAGGTTAGGAAGAAAAAGGAGAAACCATAGGGTGCAGTGGTGACTGTAGTTTAAAAAAAAAAATGTTTTACCTGACTTAAATGCCAGGGCGGGCCGTGGACTGGATACACCGCAAGAGAAAGTAATTTATCAGGTAAGCATAAATTCTGTTTTCTCTTGCAAGGTGTATCCAGTCCACGGATTCATCCTTTACTTGTGGGATACCAACACCAAAGCTTTAGGACACAGATGAAGGGAGGGAACAAGACAGGTACCTTAAACAGAAGGCACCACTGCTTGCAAAACCTTTCTCCCAAAAATAGCCTCCGAAGAAGCAAAAGTATTGAATTTGTAAAATTTGGCAAAAGTATGCAGTGAAGACCAAGTCGCTGCTTTACAAAGCTGTTCAACAGAAGCCTCATTTTTGAAAGCCCATGTGGAAGCCACTGCTCTAGTAGAATGAGCAGTAATTCTTTCAGGAGGCTGCTGGCCATCAGTCTCATAGGCCAAACGGATGATGCTTTTCAGCCAAAAGGAAAGAGAGGTAGCAGTCGCTTTCTGACCTCTCCTCTTACCAGAATAGATAACAAACAAGGAAGATGTTTTTCTGAAATCCTTAGTTGCTTGTAAATAGAACTTTAAAGCACGAATTACATCAAGATTGTGTAATAGACGTTCCTTCTTCAAAGATGGATTAGGACACAGAGAAGGAACAACTATTTCCTGGTTAATATTCTTGTTAGAAACAACTTTAGGAAGAAAACCAGGCTTGGTACGCAAAACTACCTTATCTGCGTGGAACACCAGGTAAGGTGAATCACAATGTAAGGCAGAATTCTGAAACTCTTCGAGCAGAAGAGATAGCTATCAAAAACAAAACTTTCCAAGATAACAACTTAATGTTGTTACGGTTACCCTTAGTCTCGCTGAGAGATGGACCGCTTAGTAGCCTGGATCCCTATTGCTAAAGAGGGGAGAAGCTGCTTTCCATAGTATTCTATATGAGTCTCGCAAATATAGAATAATCTCCCTTAGCTGCAGTACCGCTAGGATACCCTTCTGCCCACAAAAACGAGTCAACGCTGCGATTGAGGGTCAAACAAGAACTCAGGACTGGGATGCCCAGCCTGCTTTTTATTAAGGTTACATGCACACAGGGCACTCCCAGGGGGAGAGGGGGGGAAGCACAAAATCCCCCATCACACATTTAGATAGAGAGCACTGTCCTTTGACAGGCCACAATAGGATTACAGTACTTAAGATAACAAGTTTACAAGTTCATCTTATCAATTAGCAGTCTGGCTCCAGAGGTGATTAGACAATAGTTTCTAAAAGCTGAAAAAAAAGAGTTAACTCTTTATGAAATGATACTTGTTACGGTTTTCTTGGAGCCCTTCTTAGGCGCTGGCTTGCTGGTTCAGGCATTGCTGCTGGGAAATAAGCTCTTCACAACAAAATAACTAATGCTTCTGTAACAGTGCTCCCTTTCTGTGGAACACTCTGGCAGACACGGTCTGACCCCTTTTCGGGGCAGACTAAGGCTGTCCAGACCGCTGATTATGCGGGGCTGAGGTCGGTTTGTCTGGACAACCCGTCGGCGTTGCCATTCTGTTTCCCAGGTCTGTAAGTAATGGTGAAATTGAAGGGTTGCAACGATAAGCTCCAACGTAATAGCCTGCCGTTATCTCCAGAGACCCGGTTCAGCCACACCAACGGGTTATGGTCGGTGACCAGAGTGAACTCCTGACCATATAAATAGGGAGTCAATTTCTTTAATGCCCACACCAAAGCCAAACACTCCTTTTCGACCGCTGCATAGCTGACTTCGCGGGGCAGGAGCTTCCGGCTGATGTAGGCAACTGGATGCTCCCCTCCATCTTCGCCTACTTGGCTGAGGACGGCTCCCAGCCCGAACATGGAAGCATCTGTATGGACGATAAAACGTTTGTTAAGGGCTGGGGCCGCCAAGACAGGAGCGTTAATTAGAGCATTTTTGAGAGCCTGGAAAGCCGTTTCACAGTGGGGAGACCACAGGACCTGTCGAGGTAAGTTCTTCTTGGTCAAGTCAGTCAGGGGTTTGGCAAGTGTGCTGTAGTCTGGTACGAACCGTCTATAGTACCCTGCCGTGCCCAGGAAGGCTAGGACCTGAGTCTTAGTGATGGGGGTGGGCCAATTGGCGACAGCTTCTATTTTGGCCGGCTCTGGTCGCTGCTTTCCACACCCCACCCGGTGACCCAGGTACTGTACCTCGGCCATCCCAAAGTGGCATTTTTCTGGCTTCAGAGTCAGGCCAGCAGCCCGGATCTGATCCAGAACCATTCCCACATGAGCTAAGTGGTCCTCCCAGGACTCACTGTGGATCGCTATGTCGTCCAGGTAGGCGCAAGCAAAACTCTGGAAGCCATCCAGGAGCCTATCCACCAAGCGCTGGAATGTAGCTGGGGCATTCTTCATCCCAAACGGCATTACCCTAAACTGATATAAGCCGAATGGGGTGACGAATGCCGACTTGGGGATAGCCTCCGGGGCCAGGGGAATCTGCCAGTAACCTTTGCAGAGGTCAATAGTGGTCAGGTAATTTCCCCTGGCTATACGATCGAGTAGCTCGTCTACCCTGGGCATAGGGTAAGCGTCCGTCACGGTATTTTCATTGAGCCTCCGATAGTCTACGCAGAACCGGGTGGTCCCATCTTTCTTGGGCACCAAGACAACTGGGGAGGCCCAGGGACTATCGGAGGGCTCAATTACCCTGAGCTGGAGCATCTCATCGATCTCCTTCTTCATTCCTGTCCTAACTGCTTCGGGGATTCGGTACGGAGCCTGGCGCAAGGGAGCTTGTCCCGGAGTATCTACCTGGTGGGTGGTTAAAGTAGTGTACCCTGGCTTCGGGGAGAAGGTGAGGTGTTTAGACTGGAGGAGTTGGTTGAGCTGCTCCCTTTCAGTGGGGCTAAGTCGGTCCCCTATCTGAACCTGCGCCACTATACCTGTGGGGAGGCTCTTTTCTAATAGGTCTGGAATGGGTAAACTGTCGGGGTCTTCCTGAGGGGAACAACATACGGCCGTCACGTTCTCTGGCCGCTCAAAATATTCCTTGAGCATGTTTACATGGAATGTCTTTCTAAGATTGTTGTCGTGGCAGCTAGCTATCACATAAGTGGTGTCTCCCCTTTTCTCTACGATCTGGTAGGGACCCTGCCAGGACGCCTGCAATTTGTCTGTCTTCACCGGCTTAAGTACTAACACCTTTTGTCCTATGGTGAAGATTCTCTTTCGGGCCCCCCGATCGTACCATACTTTCTGTCTTCTCTGGGCCAACTGGAGATTAGCCCGCACGGATTTGGCTAATTGCTCCATTCGGTCCCTGAGTTCCAGCACATATGGCACAATGGGGACACCGTCAGCCTCCATCTCTCCCTCCCAGTGCTCCCGGATCAGGTTTAGGGGTCCCCGTACCTTTCTTCCGTAGAGCAACTCGAAGGGAGAGAACCCTGTCGTTTCCTGGGGCACCTCCCGATAAGCAAATAGGAGGTGCGGCAGGAAGCGTTCCCAGTCTCGGTATTCCTGAGTGAACGTCTTGAGCATTTGCTTGAGGGTCCCATTGAACCTCTCACACAGCCCGTTCGTCTGGGGGTGGTATGGGGAGCTCAGGAGGGACTTAATTTTGCAAACCTGCCAGAGTTGTTGGGTCAATTCAGCCGTAAATTGGGTGCCTCGGTCGGATAGGATTTCTTTTGGAAATCCTACCCGGGAGAACACCTGTACTAGTGCATTCGCTACCGTATCCGCTTGTATGTTGGATAGGGCGACAGCCTCTGGGTACCTGGTAGCGTAGTCCACTACGGTAAGAATGTATCGCTTACCGGAGGGACTAGGGGTAGCCAGTGGTCCCACTAGGTCAATAGCAACCCGGCTGAAGGGTTCCTCTACAATGGGCATATTTACTAGCTGGGCTTTAGGGTGATCGCCTCGCCTTCCTACTCGTTGACACACATCGCAGGTGTTACAGTAAGTTCTAACGTCAGCGTGCACCCCTGGCCAAAAGAACGTGTGAGTAATGCGGTGTAGGGTACGGGTAACGGCTAGGTGGCCTGCTAAGGGGATGTCGTGGCCTATTTTGAGGATTTCTTGACGGTATTTGTGGGGCACTACCAGCTGTCGCCTACGCTGTCCCCTTTTCTCTGTCCAGCGGTATAGTTTCCCTTTTTCCCATAAGAATGTTTCGTTATCTGCCCCGCCCCCTCCGGTCTCTGCTCGTTCCCGGTACTTTTGTAAGGTCGGGTCAGTCTTAGACTCTGCCTCGAAAGCATCTGGGGTGTCCCAGGGTATGGGGCCTAACCTGTCAGGCAAGGTCGGGGTAGGTCTTACCTGTGTCTCCCGCACTGGTGAGAGCTCTCGCTCCGTCCGGGCTTGGGCCCGTGTAGTCACTGGGTCCGCCTCGTTGTTGCATACTGGAGCATAGGCAGAAGTCATGGGGCCCAAATCGTTGCCCAGTAGTACTTCGGCAGGTAAATTATCCATTAGGCCCACGTTCACAGCCCCCTTTCCCGCTCCCCAATCAAGATGCACTTTAGCTGTTGGAATTTTGTACACACCCCCCCCGCCACTCTAACGGCCACAGTCTGTCCGGATCGCTTGTGCTCTGGCACCAAATGACTCTGTACCAGCGTGATAGTAGCCCCTGTGTCTCGCAATCCCTCGGTAGATCGCCCCTCGAGCCATACCCTCTGCCGATGGTGCTGGCGGTTATCTGAGGCAGCATATACAGGGTCTGCCTCGTGAAGCGGCCCCACATATCCCTCCATAGGGGCCTCTTGGTTAACACAGAGGGCCCGGGCCGGACGATAGGACCCAGAGGGGTAATTGTAATTCCTGGGTGTCTGGTGCGTATTAAGGGGGCAGCTAGCCATGAAATGCCCTGGTTGCTTGCATCGGTGGCAAGTCGGTCTGGGACGCTCAGAGCTGTTATTGGGTGGTCCTGAGTGTCGGACGGGCCTTGTGGGCACCGGGGCTCGGAATTCAGTACGAGGGGGTGCACGGTAAACCTCTCTGGGTTCGACCCGTGCTGGAGCTCGGTAGTTCATGGGTTCGTGAAGACGGGAGTCATAATGTTCATCGGCCAATTTGGCTGCTTCTTCTAAGGTAGAAGGCCGCCTGTCTCGCAGCCATTCCTTCCCTTGCTGTTCCATGCCATTATAAAAATGTTCTAAGAGAAACAATTGTAAAATTTCCTCCCCAGTCACCGCTTTACTTCCGCTCAGCCAGTGATTTGCCGCTCTCCGCATTCGGTGCGCCCATTCCATATGGGTATCGTTAGGCTTCTTTTCCGTGCCCCGAAACTGTCGGCGATACGTGTCCGGAGTTACAGCGTACCGTCGCAACAGTGTCTCCTTAACTAGCTCATACTGTGTCACTTCCTCAGCACCCAGAGTACGAAAGGCTTCCAGGGCTCGCCCGGATAGTTTCCCAGACAATATCGTGGGCCACTCTCTGTTGGGAATCTGGTGCAGGGCACATTGCCTTTCGAAGTCCGCCAAATATTCATCAATCCCTGTCTCGCTCTCTAGGAAGGGTCGAAATGCCGCATAGGGTATCTTGGGCCTCCCAGCATTTTCGACAGGGATGATTACCTGCGGGGCTTCAGCATTGCGGTGTGCATTCGCTAGGTTTAGTTCGTGGGCTCGAGTCTCTCGTATATCCTCGTCCGCCTCTGCCATCAACTGCTGTACCAATTCCATGGAGGGGTTCGGCCCGTATAATGAGAGCCTTTCCCGAACAATCCTGGTTTTTTCGTCACTAATCGTGGTCGGTGTTTCCGCCATTGTGAAGCTCTGATCCAGTTCGGTCAATTCTGCGATCAGCTCTCTCCTCGGCCGGTTGCTGGCGTACCCCCCTCTGCTTTCAAGTAAATCCTTTTGGGTTGTACGCTTCAATTTTTCGTAAGCGCTCTCCATCCGTTCTGTACCTCTCCTAGGAAATCCAGGAAAATCCCGCCGCTGCCGCCAAATGTTACGGTTACCCTTAGTCTCGCTGAGAGATGGACCGCTTAGTAGCCTGGATCCCTATTGCTAAAGAGGGGAGAAGCTGCTTTCCATAGTATTCTATATGAGTCTCGCAAATATAGAATAATCTCCCTTAGCTGCAGTACCGCTAGGATACCCTTCTGCCCACAAAAACGAGTCAACGCTGCGATTGAGGGTCAAACAAGAACTCAGGACTGGGATGCCCAGCCTGCTTTTTATTAAGGTTACATGCACACAGGGCACTCCCAGGGGGAGAGGGGGGGAAGCACAAAATCCCCCATCACACATTTAGATAGAGAGCACTGTCCTTTGACAGGCCACAATAGGATTACAGTACTTAAGATAACAAGTTTACAAGTTCATCTTATCAATTAGCAGTCTGGCTCCAGAGGTGATTAGACAATAGTTTCTAAAAGCTGAAAAAAAAGAGTTAACTCTTTATGAAATGATACTTGTTACGGTTTTCTTGGAGCCCTTCTTAGGCGCTGGCTTGCTGGTTCAGGCATTGCTGCTGGGAAATAAGCTCTTCACAACAAAATAACTAATGCTTCTGTAACAAATGTCTATGGAATGTAAAGGTTCAAACGGAACCCCTTGAAGAACTGAAAGAACTAGATTCAAACTCCAAGGCGGAGCCACAGGTTTATAGACAGGCTTGATTCTGACTAAAGCCTGAGCAAACTCTTGAACGTCTGGTACCTCTGCCAGACGCTTGTGTAACAGGATAGACAAAGCAGATATTTGTCCTTTTAAGGAACTAGCTGACAATGCTTTCTCCAGTCCTTCTTGGAGAAAGGACAATATCCTGGGAATCCTAATCTTACTCCATGAGTAACCCTTGGATTCACACCAACAAAGATATTTCCGCCATATCTTATGGTAGATTTTCCTGGTGACAGGCTTTCTAGCCTGAATCAGAGTATCTATAACTGACTCAGAGAACCCACGATTTGATAGAATTAAGCATTCAATCTCCAAGCAGTCAGATGTAGAGAAACTAAATTTGGATGCTTGAACGGACCCTGAATTAGAAGATCCTGCCTCATTGGCAGTGACCATGGTGGGACAGATGACATGTCCACTAGGTCTGCATACCAAGTCCTGCGTGGCTACGCAGGCGCTATCAGAATCACCGAAGCCTTCTCCTGCTTGATTCTGGCAACCAGACGCGGGAGGAGAGGAAACGGTGGAAAAACATAAGCCAGATTGAAGGACCAAGGCGCTGCTAGAGCATCTCTCAATACCGCCTTGGGATCCCGGGACCTGGACGTTTGGTGTTCTGACGGGACACCATCAGATCCAACTCTGGGATGCCCCATAGCTGAGTCAGCTGGGCAAATACCTCCGGGTGGAGTTCCCACTCCCCCGGGTGAAAAGTCTGACGACTTAGAAAATCCGCCTCCCAGTTGTCTACTCCTGGGATGTGAATTGCTGAGAGATGGCAGGAGTGATCCTCCGCCCACCTGATTATTTTGGTTACTTCCGTCATCGCTAGGGAACTCTTTGTTCCCCCCTGATGATTGACGTAAGCTACAGTCTTGATGTTGTTCGACTGAAATCTGATGAATTTGGCCGCCGCTAGTTGAGGCCATGCCTGAAGAGCGTTGAATATTGCCCTCAGTTCCAGAATGTTTATCGGGAGAAGAGTTTCTTCCCGAAACCATAAGCCCTGAGCTTTCAGGGAGTCCCAGACCGCACCCCAGCCTAGCAGACTGGCGTCGGTCGTTACGATGATCCACTCTGGCCTGCGGAAACATATTCCTTGAGACAGGTGATCCTGAGACAACCACCAGAGAAGAGAATCTCTGGTCTCCTGGTCCAACTGAATTTGAGGAGACAAATCTGCATAATCCCCATTCCACTGTTTGAGCATGCATAGTTGCAGTGGTCTGAGGTGTATCCGAGCAAAAGGGACTATGTCCATTGCCGCAATCATTAGTCCGATTGTCTCCATGCACTGAGCCACAGATGGCCGAGGAATGGAATAAAGAGCTCGGCAAGTAGTTAACAGTTTTAACTTTCTGACCTCCGTCAGAAATATTTTCATTTCTACAGAGTCTATCAGGGTTCCTAGGAATGTAACTCTTGTGAGGGGGAAGAGAGAACTCTTTTTGATGTTCACCTTCCACCCGTGAGACCTCAGAAAGGCCAATACAATCTCTGTGTGAGACTTGGTTCTTTGGAAAGTTGACGCCTGAATTAAGATGTCATCTAGGTAAGGCGCCACTGCTATGCCCCGCGGTCTTAGAACCGCCAGGAGGGACCCTAGCACCTTTGTGAAAATTCTGGGAGCAGTGGCCAACCCGAAAGGAAGAGCCACAAACTGAAAATGCTTGTCCAGAACGGCGAACCTGAGAAACTGGTGATGATCTTTATGAATAGGAATGTGCAGATACGCATCCTTTAGATCCACGGTAGTCATATATTGACCCTCCTGGATCATTGGTAAGATTGTCCGAATGGTCTCCATCTTGAAGGATGGCACTCTGAGGAATTTGTTTAGAATTTTGAGATCCAGGATTGGTCTGAAAGTTCCTTCTTTTTTGGGAACCACAAACAGGTTTGAGTAAAACCCCAGTCCTTGTTCTGCAATTGGAACTGGGTGGATAAAATAGTGTGTATTTAGTGTTTTATCTAGTAGTTTTATGTATTTGTTAGCTTCATCTGAGAGGAGATTGTCTAGTTCTTTGTTTTTCTGTTTCAGTTGTTTGTTATTAGCATTGCTTGGGTGTGCTATCACTTCCCTTTTCAGGTTTGAAATGTCTGTTCTAAGTTTTCCTATATGTGATTGGTGGAGTCTATGCTGCCTTGCTGATTCAGTCATCAGGTAACCTCTAACGAAAGCCTCGAGTGCTCCCCATTGGTGTAATGGGTTAAGTGTAGATCCATTATTTGCTGCTGGTAAGTTCATCTAATACTTTTTGTTTAACAAGTGGGTCCCCTATTATTTTAGGGTTAAATGCCCATGCTTTGGTTCTATTATGATTTGTTATCCCCTGTAGTGTGATCTCAACTATAGAGTGATCTGACCATGTGCAATTATGTATTTTCGCCTGCATGAGTAATGGAACCAGAATCTGGCTCAATAAAATGTAGTCGATTCTCGGATGAGAGTCGTGAACTGGTGAGTAATATGTGTACTCTCTCACACCTTTGTTTAAGGTCCTCCACCCATCAATAAAATTGTGATCAAGCAGAACATCACCCAGGATTTTATGTTTAGGTTCTCTTTTCTGTTGCGTACGGGTTATATGTTGGGATCTGTCTATTAGATTATCTAATGTGAGATTAAAATCTCCTCCCACGATTATTTTATATTTATTCCACATGGTTAGTAGTTTGCCAACTTTAGTTAGGAATTGAGCTTGGTGGTCGTTTGGGGCATAGATATTGCCTATCATGATAGGGGTATTGTGTATGTATCCCCTAATTATCAGGTATCTTCCCTCTTTGTCGGTTATGATTTCTTCCTCTTTAAAGTTTAAGGAACTGTGTAATAGAATTGACACTCCTCTACGCTTCTTATGTGTAGTTGTATGGTATTGTTGTGAATATGCTTTATCCCAGTATTTGGGTGTGCTTGCTTTTGTGAAATGTGTTTCTTGTAGTAACACTATATGTGCTTGCAGATTTTTATATTCCTGAAGTGCCTTTTTTCGTTTGACGTTAGAGTGCAAACCTCTAACGTTGTGTGTGATTACTGTGATTGGAGCCATATTTGGGTAGGAGTTGTGTATGTGCTGATATGTATATTTCTGTTGGCTCGTCTAATTTTTGTATTCATGCGGAGCACTGCAGATATCAATAGTGGAGATGAAAACTTTTGTTTGATATATCTTATGTGATAGGTTAGAAGTAGAGAATTGCCTATGGTGGTACGAGCTTGTATTATAGGTTTTCTAGCTTTCCTTGTGAACTTTAGGAGTGATGCTATCTGTGATAAAGTGTGCATTGTAATGTACAATGAGTCGTCAACTATTAAGAACATTATAATTATAACAAACATAACAAACAAACATTTCAAGTCAAATGAGTAGAGCAATTAAACAGTGACATTATTCATTTTCACAATAGTGCAAAAAAAAATAATCAACATGTATCTTAATGTTTAGAATATGAGAACCATGCTATAACTGGGGGGGCATGGGGAAGGAAGGAAGGGAGAGAAAGATAAGTGGGTAATCTGGTAGGGGGTGGGAGGGTGCTGGGTAAACAAGGATATGGGTGTGGGTTTGAAAGGGATAGGGTATGAATTATGAGGAATGTCTCAACGGTTTAGACAAGAGTGTAATGTCCGGAAATATTATGTAGGGTCAGTAAAATGCTGATCTATCCAACTCCCAACCTTACCTTTTTTTTGTTATTGGAATAGCTACTAAAAATTAATATGCATTTTTTAAGTAACCATAATACCTTTACAGAACAGTGGATTGCCTATTCAGGTAGTTAAACAGCGATAGATAACATGCCTGAAGAGTTTGTTTGTAAGTTCAGGTTTCTTCGTCCTCGGATTCTGAACTCTGATCAGTCCTGCTTGGGGTCTGAGTTTTTGAGCCCTTTTCGGGGGTTTTTCTGTTTCCTTGCAGGTGTCCATTCCCTTTGAAAGGATTGTCTGTGAGGTTTAGGTGGCTGATCCTTGCTTTGTATATCTGTTAGAAGATGTAGCTTCCTAAGAATTTCCTGTCCCTCTTCAACTGTCGTACAGGAGTAGGGGTTGTTTTGATAGGTAAATGATAGTTTGAACGGAAAGTTCCATCTATATCTTATTTGCATGTTATTTAATATGGATAAAAAAGGCTTGAGCTCTCGCCTTCTGCGTAGGGTGATCGGAGCTAAATCTGCAAAGATTTGCAAAGAGTGTCCTTCATACGAGAGTGTTTGTGCATTCCTGGCTGCAGTAAGTATTTGATCTTTGATATTGAAGTAATGCATTTTTAAGATAATGTCTCTGGCCATGGAGGGCTGTGGCGGTCTGGAGAGAGCCCTATGCACTCTATCCATGAGTAGCATGGCGGTGTCCATTTCTGGTAAAAGTTGGCGGACTATCTTCGTGACGGTGTCTGGAAGATTAGTGTAGATTTCTGGGAGGTTTCAGATCCTGAGATTCGACCTGTTTTCAAGGTCTTCTATTTGATCTTCCAGCCTTTTGATATGTGATGACTGCTCCTGAATGGCATTGTGTATTTGTGGTATTTCAACAACTACTTCATCAAGTTTCTCCTCCAGCTCCGCTGTACGCCCTCCAATTTCTCGTATGTCTTGTCTGAGTTCAGATATGGCCGTTTTCAATTCTTCCTAAAATAGCACCTTTATTTGACTTAGTAACTCTTTATTTGCGGGCACTGACGGGGCTGGTTCCGTCATGTCTGATTGTGATGAGGGCGAATTGCTTATTGTTGGTGTTAGAGAATTTTCCAGATTTCTTTGCTTTAATTGTGCTCGTGATAGACAATCTTTGACCGTTTGTGATTTGTTTTTCATGTTGCAATGGCATGTTTGCGGCTCTGGCTGTTATGTACAGGCAATGCAAAGGTGTCAGCTACTGTATGACGTCCTCTAAAGATGCTTTGTTAGCTTATTTTTAGCATGGATGTATTAAGAAATAATTAAGATGTGAGATTATGTTGCATGTAGCTCTGTCACTGTGCAGCTGCTTCTAGTTAGCCCATACTACTCATATGCAGTGCAAGGTGCTATTTTATGCTGCAGTATAATGTTCAGGAGTGAAATCCCAACTCTGTATTGATGTGTATTCTTTACTGTAAAAATAAAACTCTTTCTGTTTAAATAAAGGGAGATATTTATAATCAAGTGTCCTTTATAAGCTTTCCCAACCTTTATCCCTTCAGTGTCTCTCTGACTTTCCTGACTAGGGTTGGGGGTCTTGGTACTTCTTAAAAGGACAGTTGTGGGGTGCAGAGGGGCCAATAAACTTTGCATAATGTTGCTAAAAATGGCGATTTTCCCACCTCCCTTTCTCCTCAGGGTTAAGCTATTTCCACTTGTAGTATGTAAAAAACCCTTTTATGGACTTCCGGTGGGCGGGCTTACAGACAGCAGCTCTGGTGTGGAGCTCCGTAAAGGCTACCTGCTATACCAGCTATTTTTTACAACTTTAAAGCCCGAATCTGTTTGCCCTTGATGGAAATCGTGTCTGGGCACTAGAGGGATTGGAGAGTACCATCTTCCCCCACCGAGGTCCCAGATCCCATTACCTGACTGTGGAAGTGAAACTACACGGAGACTACAGCGGCCATCTTGGCGCGAAGAGGCAGGGGAGAAGAGTAGAGAGAAAGGCAGCGGTCGGCTGTTTAAACTACCTGGTGGATATTGGCTTTGACCGGACCTGAGCCAGAGTGCACGCATCCCCACCGCCCTCGAGTTCCCTGGAACCGCTGCCTCGGTACAAGCTGGAAGGCCGGGTAAGCGAAGCCACGTGGCGCAATAATCGCGCGACCTGACAGAAGAGTTGGGGAGGCAAAGAGGCAAACAGGTTACAGCGACTGGAGAGGCATCGGACCGATCGGGTCCTTACCGCAGACAGCATCCCAGCAACTGAGGCCTGACGATTACACAGCGGAGGGCCTGACTAGGCTGGGCGGACCTCAAGGCGGGTACTGCCCACGGAGGAGAGGCTGTGGAGAACAGCTACTGGCGGCAATCTAGGATCCTGCAACGGCTATACAGGTACTCTTGTAACGTAACTCACAGCGGTCTCAACTGCTTAGAGACATAGCTGGCACAGAAAGCCTTTAAAGTTTAAAGCCCCCTTGTGACTTTGAGGGATAAGCACGGACACATTGCAGTTAAATGACAAACGGGCACCTTGCTGTTTAAGGCCACTGAGAATCATAACCACGCAATAAACAGCCCTCATAGACTGCTCTGTTAAAAGTTTATTAGCTCTGCTGGGACCGGAGACCTTTACCTGGCCTTGCCTATACATGGTTTGAGTTAGAAACGAACACCAAGGGATTTTCCTTACAAATCACTTTTTTTTTTTTCTCACTTATCCCATATGGACTATACTGCAAGATCTGTGTGATTGAAGTTTGCTGTGACGCAGTTATCTTGGCTATAATACAGGCCTCCTTATGACTGCTATATACTGGATGGACTTCCTAATGCTCTCTTTTTGTTCTCTTTTTTTATGCAATTGCTCTCTACCCACATTATTGAAGTTATAGGTTAATGTATGCTGTTCTAACTTGCCACTGTTTTTGTTTTCTTTTTTTTTTTTTTTTTTTGCAAGATTACTATAACTAGCTACACGCCAGTCTGAAAGAAGTGACTCTTACATGCATTCTGCTATACTATCACACTGATTTTGTTAGCCTTTTTTTTATGTCATTGTTCTCTAACAGCATTGCAGAAGAAATGTATTGATATATGCCATCTTGAGTAACTTATCTGCCTGCAGGATTATTGTAATTAGTCACAGACAGGTCTGAGGGAACATAATCGAAGTGACTCTTACAGGCATACTGATATACTAACACCCTGATTGATATTGTATTTTATTTTCTCCCTTTTTGTTGCTGCACCTGTACTTTAACTGCATTGCGACAGAAGGAGAGAAAGAGGAAAAGTGTGTTATATGCTGTCCTAACTAACCTACTCCCTTGCAGGATTACTTTACACAGTGGCAAGCAGGTTTGAATGAATAAGATAGAGGTTACCCTTGTGCGGTTTTTGCCATACTGATACCCTAATTGATATCTGCACATAATACATTATTGACCCCTTAACTACCGTTTTTCTTTTTTTTTTTTTCTCTTCTGTTTTTTTTTTTTGGAACAAAGGAAATACATGTAACTTGTGCAAGGGCCATTCTAGAAGTGTAGGGTTGAGAAGTGTATGGAGAGGTTTTTAATACCGCATAACATGGCGAGTCGCAATAAAAACGCTGATCGCAGAACCAAGCAAGGATCTGATATTGGTGTACAGGCTTCCTCCATAGACACTATACATGACACTCATGCCTTAGACCCTCACCCCATAGTCAAACAAATATCTACCCTATTTCTACCTAAAATAGAAAACCTTCAGAAGGGGGTTGATACTCTGGCGGAGGAGATGAAACAATTTTCGACCAGAGTGTCAGAGGTGGAAACGAGGGTATCCGATTTGGAAGACACCCAGCAGATTAACTGCAATAAATTAATAGCTCTGGAAAAATACACCAAGACACTTCAACAAAAGATAGATGATCTGGAAAACAGATCACGGCGGAATAATGTTCGCCTAATAGGCCTGCCTGAAAATGTGAAAGCCAATGATATTCTAAAATTTGTAGAAACTACCCTCCCCCCTCTGTTAGAGATCCCAAAGGATGCATTACTGCATAGTGTAGAGAGGGCGCATAGAGTAGGCCCAGAAAAACCAGCCATGGACCGTGATTCACAACCACGACCCGTGATGATTAAATTCCTACATTTCCAGACTAAAATGGCAGTGCTCAGAGCTTATAGAAAGATGGATGAGGTACTATATGACAATGCTAGGATTTTATTGTTCCAAGACTACTCTGCTGATCTAACGAAGAAACGCAGGGAGTTTTCAGCATTATGTTCTAGACTACACAGAGAAGGGAAACAGGCCTATTTACTTTATCCTGCTAGACTTAAAATTGCTACCTCTAGAGGCCCTAAATTCTTTGACTCCCCACAGGCTGCACAGGAATTTCTGGAGGCAGAAGATGGCTCCCGGAGTCCATCTTATGCTAGAGGAGGAGAGGGTTAAAATTAGATTCTGTACTGGTACAAACAACAAGACCGAAGGTTTATTGATAATAATGGCTTGTATAGTCAATGAGGAGCTGAATCCTCATCCTAGAAAGACTGTATCCCATACTCATGTTGAGGTTTTGGGATTGTTAATGTTATGTTGGTTATGGTTGGTTCTTTTAGTAAAGAGGATTAAATTCCAAAGTCACACCTTGATTACATATAATGAATGGTTTTTGAATTACGAGGAAAAGAAGGGAGAATGGAGGCACATTGATATGGGTTGGGGGTACACTCAAAGTTATGTTAGCAAATTACTCAGATGTGCCCTCCTCCGGTCTCGGCTGGACCCCGTAGTCTGTGTATGCAATAGAAATAAATACATCACGGGGTATATACCATTGCGCAACATAGGATTTTGGAACAGAATTTTTTGGGGAGGGTACAGTAGGGTGGGGGAATTTGTTGGGGTATGTTTAAGGTCAAATAAGCTTATAACAAACTACTTATCAATATTACCTTTTGCAGGCTCTCTTGCAGTAGACAGGATTCTTGCAATTACCAAAAAAGGTGGTCTGGCACGCAAACGGGTAGGAGTAACCCTTTTTTTTTTTTTTTCTTCTCTCTCTCTCTCTCTTCCTCTTTCTTTCTTTGCTCCCCTATTCTCCCCGCATACCCACCCCCCCTCTCCCCTCTCCTTTCGCTCATATGCTTGGAGTGTCGATGGACACACATAGGATCATGATCATTAGTGATATTTAGTATTTACTCTTGGAACGTGGGGGGTATACACTCCCCGGTTAAAAGAAAGACTATACTGACACAACTTAGGAAAAAGGGGGCGGACATCGCATTCTTACAGGAGACACATCTTAATGACTTGGAACACACTAAACTTAAGACAGACTGGGTTGGGAGAGTAGAATTCGCTTCATACAAGACTGCCAGTAGGGGGGTGGCCATTCTCTTTGGGAAAAAACTAGAGGTTGACGATGTGACAGTAACGACGGACCCCGAGGGACGTTATATTATAGCCCAGACTACAATTGCGGGTAAAAAACAGAATTTATGTTTACCTGATAAATTACTTTCTCCAACGGTGTGTCCGGTCCACGGCGTCATCCTTACTTGTGGGATATTCTCTTCCCCAACAGGAAATGGCAAAGAGCCCAGCAAAGCTGGTCACATGATCCCTCCTAGGCTCCGCCTACCCCAGTCATTCGACCGACGTTAAGGAGGAATATTTGCATAGGAGAAACCATATGATACCGTGGTGACTGTAGTTAAAGAAAATAAATTATCAGACCCGATTAAAAAACCAGGGCGGGCCGTGGACCGGACACACCGTTGGAGAAAGTAATTTATCAGGTAAACATAAATTCTGTTTTCTCCAACATAGGTGTGTCCGGTCCACGGCGTCATCCTTACTTGTGGGAACCAATACCAAAGCTTTAGGACACGGATGAAGGGAGGGAGCAAATCAGGTCACCTAAATGGAAGGCACCACGGCTTGCAAAACCTTTCTCCCAAAAATAGCCTCAGAAGAAGCAAAAGTATCAAACTTGTAAAATTTGGTAAAAAGTGTGCAGTGAAGACCAAGTCGCTGCCCTACATATCTGATCAACAGAAGCCTCGTTCTTGAAGGCCCATGTGGAAGCCACAGCCCTAGTGGAATGAGCTGTGATTCTTTCAGGAGGCTGCCGTCCGGCAGTCACATAAGCCAATCTGATGATGCTTTTAATCCAAAAAGAGAGAGAGGTAGAAGTTGCTTTTTGACCTCTCCTTTTACCAGAATAAACAACAAACAAGGAAGATGTTTGTCTAAAATCCTTTGTAGCATCTAAATAGAATTTTAGAGCGCGAACAACATCCAAATTGTGCAACAAACGTTCCTTCTTCGAAACTGGTTTCGGACACAAAGAAGGCACGACTATCTCCTGGTTAATGTTTTTGTTAGAAACAACTTTTGGAAGAAAACCAGGTTTAGTACGTAAAACCACCTTATCTGCATGGAACACCAGATAAGGAGGAGAACACTGCAGAGCAGATAATTCTGAAACTCTTCTAGCAGAAGAAATTGCAACCAAAAACAAAACTTTCCAAGATAATAACTTAATATCAACGGAATGTAAGGGTTCAAACGGAACCCCCTGAAGAACTGAAAGAACTAAGTTGAGACTCCAAGGAGGAGTCAAAGGTTTGTAAACAGGCTTGATTCTAACCAGAGCCTGAACAAAGGCTTGAACATCTGGCACAGCTGCCAGCTTTTTGTGAAGTAACACAGACAAGGCAGAAATCTGTCCCTTCAAGGAACTTGCCGATAATCCTTTCTCCAATCCTTCTTGAAGAAAGGATAGAATCTTAGGAATCTTTACCTTGTCCCAAGGGAATCCTTTAGATTCACACCAACAGATATATTTTTTCCATATTTTTTGGTAAATTTTTCTAGTTACAGGCTTTCTGGCCTGAACAAGAGTATCAATAACAGAATCTGAGAACCCTCGTTTTGATAAGATCAAGCGTTCAATCTCCAAGCAGTCAGCTGGAGTGAGACCAGATTCGGATGTTCGAACGGACCTTGAACAAGAAGGTCTCGTCTCAAAGGTAGCTTCCATGGTGGAGCCGATGACATATTCACCAGATCTGCATACCAAGTCCTGCGTGGCCACGCAGGAGCTATCAAGATCACCGACGCCCTCTCTTGATTGATCCTGGCTACGAGCCTGGGGATGAGAGGAAACGGCGGGAATACATAAGCTAGTTTGAAGGTCCAAGGTGCTACTAGTGCATCTACTAGAGTCGCCTTGGGATCCCTGGATCTGGACCCGTAGCAAGGAACCTTGAAGTTCTGACGAGAGGCCATCAGATCCATGTCTGGAATGCCCCACAGTTGAGTAATTTGGGCAAAGATTTCCGGATGGAGTTCCCACTCCCCCGGATGTAATGTCTGACGACTCAGAAAATCCGCTTCCCAATTTTCCACTCCTGGGATGTGGATTGCAGACAGGTGGCAGGAGTGAGTCTCCGCCCATTGAATGATTTTGGTCACTTCTTCCATCGCCAGGGAACTCCTTGTTCCCCCCTGATGGTTGATGTACGCAACAGTCGTCATGTTGTCTGATTGAAACCGTATGAACTTGGCCTTTGCTAGCTGAGGCCAAGCCTTGAGAGCATTGAATATCGCTCTCAGTTCCAGAATATTTATCGGTAGAAGAGATTCTTCCCGAGACCAAAGACCCTGAGCTTTCAGGGGTCCCCAGACCGCGCCCCAGCCCATCAGACTGGCGTCGGTCGTGACAATGACCCACTCTGGTCTGCGGAAGGTCATCCCTTGTGACAGGTTGTCCAGGGACAGCCACCAACGGAGTGAGTCTCTGGTCCTCTGATTTACTTGTATCTTCGGAGACAAGTCTGTATAGTCCCCATTCCACTGACTGAGCATGCACAGTTGTAATGGTCTTAGATGAATGCGCGCAAAAGGAACTATGTCCATTGCCGCTACCATCAAACCTATTACTTCCATGCACTGCGCTATGGAAGGAAGAGGAACAGAATGAAGTGTTTGACAAGAGTTTAGAAGTTTTGTTTTTCTGGCCTCTGTCAGAAAAATCCTCATTTCTAAGGAGTCTATTATTGTTCCCAAGAAGGGAACCCTTGTCGACGGAGATAGAGAACTCTTTTCCACGTTCACTTTCCATCCGTGAGATCTGAGAAAGGCCAGGACTATGTCCGTGTGAGCCTTTGCTTGAGGAAGGGACGACGCTTGAATCAGAATGTCGTCCAAGTAAGGAACTACTGCAATGCCCCTTGGTCTTAGTACCGCTAGAGGGGACCCTAGGACCTTTGTGAAAATCCTTGGAGCAGTGGCTAATCCGAAAGGAAGCGCCACGAACTGGTAATGCTTGTCCAGGAATGCGAACCTTAGGAACCGATGATGTTCCTTGTGGATAGGAATATGTAGATACGCATCCTTTAAATCCACCGTGGTCATGAATTGACCTTCCTGGATGGAAGGAAGAATTGTTCGAATGGTTTCCATTTTGAACGATGGAACCTTGAGAAACTTGTTTAAGATCTTGAGATCTAAGATTGGTCTGAACGTTCCCTCTTTTTTGGGAACTATGAACAGATTGGAGTAGAACCCCATCCCTTGTTCTCCTAATGGAACAGGATGAATCACTCCCATTTTTAACAGGTCTTCTACACAATGTAAGAATGCCTGTCTCTTTATGTGGTCTGAAGACAATTGAGACCTGTGGAACCTCCCCCTTGGGGGAAGCCCCTTGAATTCCAGAAGATAACCTTGGGAGACTATTTCTAGTGCCCAAGGATCCAGAACATCTCTTGCCCAAGCCTGAGCGAAGAGAGAGAGTCTGCCCCCCACCAGATACGGTCCCGGATCGGGGGCCAACATTTCATGCTGTCTTGGTAGCAGTGGCAGGTTTCTTGGCCTGCTTTCCCTTGTTCCAGCCTTGCATTGGTCTCCAGGCTGGCTTGGCTTGAGAAGTATTACCCTCTTGCTTAGAGGACGTAGCACTTGGGGCTGGTCCGTTTCTACGAAAGGGACGAAAATTAGGTTTATTTTTGGCCTTGAAAGACCTATCCTGAGGAAGGGCGTGGCCCTTACCCCCAGTGATATCAGAGATAATCTCTTTCAAGTCAGGGCCAAACAGCGTTTTCCCCTTGAAAGGAATGTTAAGTAGTTTGTTCTTGGAAGACGCATCCGCTGACCAAGATTTCAACCAAAGCGCTCTGCGCGCCACAATAGCAAACCCAGAATTTTTCGCCGCTAACCTAGCCAATTGCAAAGTGGCGTCTAGGGTGAAAGAATTAGCCAATTTGAGAGCACGGATTCTGTCCATAATCTCCTCATAAGGAGGAGAATCACTATCGATCGCCTTTACTAGCTCATCGAACCAGAAACACGCGGCTGTAGTGACAGGGACAATGCATGAAATTGGTTGTAGAAGGTAACCTTGCTGAACAAACATCTTTTTAAGCAGACCTTCTAATTTTTTATCCATAGGATCTTTGAAAGCACAACTATCTTCTATGGGTATAGTGGTGCGTTTGTTTAAAGTAGAAACCGCTCCCTCGACCTTGGGGACTGTCTGCCATAAGTCCTTTCTGGGGTCGACCATAGGAAACAATTTTTTAAATATGGGGGGAGGGACGAAAGGTATACCGGGCCTTTCCCATTCTTTATTTACAATGTCCGCCACCCGCTTGGGTATAGGAAAAGCTTCTGGGAGCCCCGGGACCTCTAGGAACTTGTCCATTTTACATAGTTTCTCTGGGATGATCAAATTCTCACAATCATCCAGAGTGGATAATACCTCCTTAAGCAGAGCGCGGAGATGTTCCAACTTAAATTTAAATGTAATCACATCGGGTTCAGCTTGATGAGAAATTTTCCCTGAATCTGAAATTTCTCCCTCAGACAAAACCTCCCTGGCCCCCTCAGACTGGTGTAGGGGCATTTCAGAACCATTATCATCAGCGTCCTCATGCTCTTCAGTATCTAAAACAGAGCAGTCGCGCTTACGCTGATAAGTGGGCATTTTGGCTAAAATGTTTTTGATAGAATTATCCATTACAGCCGTTAATTATTGCATAGTAAGGAGTATTGGCGCGCTAGATGTACTAGGGGCCTCCTGAGTGGGCAAGACTGGTGTAGACGAAGGAGGGAATGATGCAGTACCATGCTTACTCCCCTCACTTGAGGAATCATCTTGGGCATCATTTTCAGTGTCACATAAATCACATCTATGTAAATGAGAAGGAACCTTGGCTTCCCCACATTCAGAACACAGTCTATCTGGTAGTTCAGACATGTTAAACAGGCATAAACTTGATAACAAAGTACAAAAAACGTTTTAAAATAAAACCGTTACTGTCACTTTAAATTTTAAACTGAACACACTTTATTACTGCAATTGCGAAAAAGTATGAAGGAATTGTTCAAAATTCACCAAAATTTCACCACAGTGTCTTAAAGCCTTAAAAGTATTGCACACCAAATTTGGAAGCTTTAACCCTTAAAATAACGGAACCGGAGCCGTTTTTATCTTTAACCCCTTTACAGTCCCTGGTATCTGCTTTGCTGAGACCCAACCAAGCCCAAAGGGGAATACGATACCAAATGACGCCTTCAGAAAGTCTTTTCTATGTATCAGAGCTCCTCACACATGCGACTGCATGTCATGCTTCTCAAAAACAAGTGCGCAATACCGGCGCGAAAATGAGGCTCTGCCTAAGATTAGGGAAAGCCCCTAGAGAATAAGGTGTCTAAAACAGTGCCTGCCGATATTATTTTACAAAAATACCCAGATTAAATGATTCCTCAAGGCTAAATATGTGTATATATGAATCGATTTAGCCCAGAAAATGTCTACAGTCTTAATAAGCCCTTGTGAAGCCCTTATTTACTGTCTGAATAAAAATGGCTTACCGGATCCCATAGGGAAAATGACAGCTTCCAGCATTACATCGTCTTGTTAGAATGTGTCATACCTCAAGCAGCAAAAGACTGCTCACTGTTCCCCCAACTGAAGTTAATTCCTCTCAACAGTCCTGTGTGGAACAGCCATGGATTTTAGTAACGGTTGCTAAAATCATTTTCCTCTTACAAACAGAAATCTTCATCTCTTTTCTGTTTCAGAGTAAATAGTACATACCAGCACTATTTTAAAATAACAAACTCTTGATTGAATAATAAAAACTACAGTTAAACACTAAAAAACTCTAAGCCATCTCCGTGGAGATGTTGCCTGTACAACGGCAAAGAGAATGACTGGGGTAGGCGGAGCCTAGGAGGGATCATGTGACCAGCTTTGCTGGGCTCTTTGCCATTTCCTGTTGGGGAAGAGAATATCCCACAAGTAAGGATGACGCCGTGGACCGGACACACCTATGTTGGAGAAAATACACGATGTGTAACATTTATGCACCCAATAATAAAGATAAAGCATTTTGGGATAACTTGATTAGGCTGCTAACACCCTTCCTGGATACACCACTTATCATTGGGGGTGACTACAATTTGGCCCCGAATCCTCAGTGCGACAGGCTCAGGAACCCTGCCGGACAACTTCATGGGCCCCAACCTAGAGTTAGTAGTAAATTTGAAGTCAAAGTATTCCAATCTTTAATCTCGGCATTAGATGTCACTGACATATGGCGCAGACTGAACCCAGATGGTAGGGACTATACGTGTCTCTCTCGGGCCTCCCCTACAATGTCTCGTATAGATCTATTTATGATCTCGAATTCCCTAATCCCGCAAGTAATAGATGTGAAAATAGGAGACGTCATTGTTTCGGACCATGCTCCTGTCGGTCTCTTCTTAGACACTTTGCCCAAAACAAGTAATCGTAGAACACTTAGGTTTCCACAATACTTGCTGACCTCGCAAGAGTTTCAGCACTATCTAGAGGGAGCCTGGGATGATTTCCAAACCAACAACGTACAGCACCTGTCGAACCCAGAGCTTTTCTGGCAAACAGCTAAGGCAGTTCTTACGGGTGATATTTTGGCGTTTCTGTCACGCAGGAAAAAACTGCAGACGGAGAGGCTGGAGAATTTGAGGGGGAAGTTGGCAACCCAATATAGTTTATACAGAACCACACCTACTGTGGCAAATCATCAAAAGTATGTGGGTACTAAAAAAGAATATGATGCACTATTGGCATACCAAGCCTCCCAAACTCTTCTGAGAACTAGGGGAAAGTACTACAGATATGGGGACAAGTCAGGTAGGCTCCTGGCCTCTCTCGTTAGCCTAAAGACTTCTACGCGGTTTATAGCAGCTAATAAAACCAAAGATAATTTAGTTAAAGATCCTAAGGAAATAGTAGAGGCTTTCGCTTCCTATTACACTGATCTTTATGCTAGCACTCAGCAGAACCCAGAGGAGAAGATGCGCGCTTTTTGGGACTCTATTACAGCACCACAAATATCGGAAGAGCAACTAGGCAAGCTTAATGCGCCTATTACTAGGGAGGAAGTGGACAAGACAATTATGGCCTTGAACCTGGGCAAAGCTGCAGGCCCAGATGGGCTGCCCATAGAATTTTACAGAATTTTAAAAACAAAGGTAACGCCAGTGCTTACTGATTTATTTACGAGTTATTTCTCAGAGGCGAGCAAACCGACTAGGAACTTTGCGGCTGCCCATATTACTCTTATCCCTAAATCGGGTAAAGATGCGCTTCTTCCGGAATCTTACAGACCGATCTCGCTACTCAACTCCGACTACAAGATTCTAACAAAATTGCTAGCGGAGCGCCTTAAATATATCTTACCGGAGTTGATACATGAGGATCAAACAGGCTTCATGAAGGCGAGATCCTCTGTGGTAAATGTACGTAGAATCCTGCAGGTTCTTCAACATTTCTGGAGGATGAAACAGTCTCGAGAGAGATGTGAGGTTCCGGAGGCCTTCCTGCTGTCCCTGGACACAGAGAAGGCCTTCGATAGAGTGGAATGGGGTCACCTGTTCCACACAATGGACAAATTCAATTTCTCTGGGCCCTTTGTCTCGTTTCTACAAAATCTTTACTCCTCCCCGGTTGCTAATGTCTGTGCTAACAACCTGTATTCGTCAGACGTGATATTACAGAGGGGCACGAGGCAGGGATGCCCGTTGTCCCCTCTGTTGTTCAACCTAGCATTAGAACCGTTGGCAATTAAATTACGCCAAACATTTCCGGGGATTGATGTAGCGGGATGCCCGCAGCACCTCGCATTGTATGCGGATGACATGCTGCTATTTGTACAGGACCCACAAACACATATTCCGTCCATTGTGCAGACATTGCTGGATTTCGGGACATTCTCGGGTTATAAAGCCAATATGCAAAAGTCGGAGATTCTTTGGTTGTACAAGAGAGAGGAACCAGCTCAGAAATACCCATTCGCAGTAGCGAATCAAGTGATCATATATTTAGGCATCCAGATTCATGTGAACCCTAGTAAACTGTATTCTATCAACCTGACCCCTTTCTGTGCAAAGCTGTGTTGCCAAATGAGAAGCTGGAGATCACTCCCTCTATCATTAATGGGTCGAGTCAGTCTTCTTAAGATGGTGATCTTACCTCGTCTTTTATATCCTATGCTTATGCTGCCCCTGCTACTTACGAAGGCAGACGTGAAAGCACTAAATTCGGCAATGCGCTACTTTCTATGGCGAGGAGGGAGACCACGTATCTCGACTGACAAATTATCTATGACTTACCTCCATGGGGGGCTATCCCTCCCGGACTTCAAATTATATAACTGGGCAGCCATGATACGCTTGGTGCTGGACTGGCAACTGAGCACGGGTCACTTTTATCAAAGGAGTTTAGAGCAGGCGACTCTAGGAAGTATAGCATTGGCGTACCTTCCGCACATGTCCAAATTGCAGGTAACTAAGGTGCTAGATGGCAACCTTCTATACCAGGGACCTCTTAGGGCCTGGCACTTGGCGCACAGGTTCTTGGCTAAAACGAATCTGGGTTCTACTTTTCTCCCATTTAGTGGTAATCCAGATTTTCCGGCGGGTATGGATACGAAACCATTTCGCACATGGGAGACGCTTGGATTGAGGAATGTGGGCTCGCTGGTAGACCCGCTGTTGAAGACAGTCAAATCCTTCACAAAGCTACAAACAGACTATAACCTACCGAGAAGTCACTTTTATGCGTACCTGCAGGCACGGCATTATGTATCCAAACTAATTAGGGATGGACCGGGCTTCTGGGATGGTTCACCATTTCGTGTCTCGCAAAATCTATTTAAAATGGGGAGCTTCTCGTTATCAGAGATTTATCAAACTTTAATACACAGACGCTTACAATTGATTCAGCCGGAGCTCTTAAAGGGTTGGCAGAAAGAAGGGCTACAGGAGCCTGCATGGGAGGAGGCCCAGAGGGGATTGGAGAGAACTAGAAAAGTCACTTTATCTGCGAATCTGAGGGAAACGCAAATCAGGTTCTTACATAGGGCATATATGACTCCCAAGTGTCTAGCTAAATGGATCCCGGACTGGCCTAATAGATGCTCTAAATGCTCGGCGGGGTCGCCTGGCCTGTTGCACCGCATTTGGGACTGCCCCATGGTTAGACAATTCTGGAACAAACTGCAATACTGGATAAAAAAAAAAGTAGGCATTTCTGTTGACTTGACACCTGCAAGTGTAATATTCTTGGACTGGGAACGACAAAATAGCCAGTATGACTCAGAACTAACCCTACTGATATTATTAGCGAGAAAATGCATACTTAAACACTGGACAGCATCTAAAACACCCACAATACCTTACTTTCGCAACATGTTAAGATCGCAGTTATTTATTGAACAAATGTCAGAGCGGATGTAGGGGGCAGGCTAAATTTATTTCTAAGGAAATGGCGGAGACTGATCCTGACATTTGAATTAGAGATACAAAGACAGGTTCTACTGCCGTTCCGCAACACTGTTGCATTTTTGGAAGAATCCCTGAGGGGGGACTGGAACCATCTCAATATCTGAACCCTCCCCCCCCCCCCCTTTTTTTTTTTTTTTTTTCTCTCTTTTCATTTCTCTTCTCTGTTCCTCTCCTCCGGTTGCCAGACCATATCGGAGAATCTAGATTTAAAGTACCATGTTGACCAAAGTGGTAAGAATGGAAGTTAGTTAGATAGGTGTTATTCCCGCGAGATGTTCATTAGCGGGTTAGTGTAGGTTAGTTTAAGTTAATCAAGAGAGAAGTTTTAATCTCTCAGAAAATGATAAAAAATGAGAGTGGAATTGGTGTGAGTAGAACTATGTCTTTGGAAATAAACCGTTGTACAGTACTGCCCTATTGTATAAGAAAGAAATGTTTATATTGCAAATAGACAAAACGGTCTATCCTGATGTTGATGCAATGTTATCTTGTTTAATTTCTGTACTAGACCTTTGTGATGTAATGTGATTTTCGATTTTTTTTGTTTCTCTATGTACTCACACGATGATTACTCTCTTAATAAAAAGAATTTAAAAAAAAAAAAAAAAAAAAACCTTTTATTTTAGGTAGTTTAGTATCTGGGGTATGTTTCTCTATTTTCCCCAAGCTAATGAGGTTATTTTGTGTTGTTTAACTCCTACCTCCGGATCCAGTGTAGGCCGCAGCCGGGGACTTTCCTGAATGGGCCCTGGAAGTCTGAACTGGATGGTTTCGTTTTTGCTGTAAAAGCCCCATTTTGGTCCCAGATCGATTGATTCCTTGTCCTGCTAGAGTGATCTGTTGTTTACCTCAGTTGATATAGGCTGATTTGAGGTTTTAATAAGGTTTTTAGCAGAGTTTGCAGAGGAGCTCTGATAAAGTGCAGCTTTCCTGTATGGCAGTTAGCTCCGCCCCCCGACTTGTTTTTGATGAAAATCCTGGTTTATTACTGTTTTTGATATGATATATATATATATACATATATATATACATTATATATATATATATATATATATATATATATATATACACACATACATACATACATATATATATATATATATATATATATATATACATATACACACATATATACACACCATGCACAAAAAACTAAATTTATGTTTACCTGATAAATTGATTTCTTCTATGGTAAGACGAGTCCACGGTTTCAGCCTTTACTTGTGGGATATAGTCCTCCTGCTAACAGGAAGTGGCAAAGAGCACCACAGCAGAGCTGTCTATATAGCTCCTCCCTTAGCTCCATCCCCCAGTCATTCGACCGAAGGTACAGGAAGAAAAAGGAGAAAAGGTGCAGAGGTGACTGAAGTTGAAATCAAAAAAATATAATCTGTCTTAAAATGACAGGGCGGCTGTGGACTCGTCTTACCATAGAAGAAATCAATTTATCAGGTAAGCATAAATTTAGTTTTCTTCTATAAAGGTAAGACGAGTCCACGGATTCATCCTTTACTTGTGGGATACAATACCAAAGCTACAGGACACGGATGAACGGGAGGGACAAGACAGATGCCTAAACAGAAGGCACCACTGCTTGAAGAACTTTTCTCCTAAAAAATAGCCTCCGAAGAAGCAAAAGTATCAAATTTGTAAAATTTGGAAAAGGTATGAAGCGAAGACCAAGTCGCAGCCTTACAAATCTGTTCAACAGAAGCATCATTTTTAAAAGCCCATGTGGAAGCCACCGCTCTAGTAGAGTGAGCTGTAATTCTTTCAGGAGGCTGCTGTCCAGCAGTCTCGTATGCCAAACGGATGATGCTTTTCAGCCAAAAGGCAAGAGAGGTAGCCGTAGCTTTTTGACCTCTACGTTTTCCAGAATAGACAAAAAAACAAAGAAGATGTTTGACGGAAATCTTGGGTCGCTTGCAAGTAAAACTTTAAAGCACAAACCACGTCCAAGTTGTGCAATAGACGCTCCTTCTTAGAGGAAGGATTAGGACACAGAAGGAACAACAATTTCCTGATTAATATTATTATTAGTAACAACCTTAGGAAGGAATCCAGGTTTGGTACGCAAAACCACCTTATCAGCATGGAAAACAAGATAAGGCGAGTCGCATTGCAATGCTGATAGTTCAGAAACTCTTCGAGCCAAAGAGATAGCAACTAAAAACAGAACTTTCCAAGAAAGAAGCTTAATATCTATGGAATGCATAGGTTCAAACGAACCCCTTGAAGAACCTTAAGAACTAAATTCAAACTCCATGGCGGAGCAACAGGTTTAAACAGGCTTGATTCTAACTAAAGCCTGACAGAAAGACTGAACGTCTGGAACATCTGCCAGACGTTTGCAGTAGTATTGATAAAGCAGATATCTGTCCCTTTAAGGAACTAGCTGATAGCCCCTTCTCCAATCCTTCTTGGAGAAAGGACAAAATCCTAGGAATCCTGATCTTACTCCATGAGTAGCCTATGGATTCGCACCAATAAAGATATTTACGCCATATCTTATGATACATTTTCCTGGTGTCAGGCTTTCGAGCCTGAATCAAGGTATCTATGACCGACTCCGAGAAACCCCGCTTGGATAAGATCAAGCGTTCAATCTCCAAGCAGTCAGTCGCAGAGAAACTAGATATGGATGCTGGAACGGACCTTGAATCAGAAGGTCCTGTCTCAGTGGCAGAGTCCATGGTGGAAGAGATGACATGTCCACCAGGTCTGCATACCAAGTCCTGCGTGGCCACGCAGGTGCTATCAAAATCACAGAAGCTCTCTCCTGTTTGATTCTTGCAATCAAACGAGGAAGGAGAAGAAAAGGTGGAAACACATAAGCCAGGTTGAACAACCAGGGTACTGCTAGAGCATCTATCAGTACTGCCTGAGGATCCCTTGACCTGGACCCGTAACGAGGAAGTTTGGCATTCTGACGAGACGCCATCAGATCCAATTCTGGTGTGCCCCATTGCTGAATCAATTATGCAAACACCTCCGGATGGAGTTCCCACTCCCCCAGATGAAAAGTCTGACGACTTAGAAAATCCGCTTCACAGTTCTCCACTCCTGGGACATAGATTACTGATAGATGGCAAGAGTCTCTGCCCATTGAATTATTTTGGTAACCTCTATCATCGCTAGAGAACTCTTTGTTCCCCCCTGATGATTGATATATGCTACAGTCGTGATATTGTCCGTCTGGAATCTTATGAATCTGGCCGACGCCAGCTGAGGCCACGCCTGAAGCGCCTTGAATATCGCTCTCAGTTCTAGAATATTTATCGGGAGGAGAGCCTCCTCCCGAGTCCACAATCCCTGTGCTTTCAGGGAATTCCAGACTGCACCCCAGCCCAATAGGCTGGCGTCCGTCGTCACTATGACCCACGCTGGCCTGCGGAGACACATTCTCTTGGACAGATGATCCTGTGACAACAACCAAAGAAGAGAGTCTCTTGGTCCAGATTTATCTGAGGAAATAAATATGCATAATCCCCATTCCACTGTTTGAGCATGCAAAGTTGCAGTGGTCTGAGATGCAAGCGAGCAAACGGAACTATGTCCATTGCCGCTACCATTAAGCCGATTACCTCCATACACTGAGCCACTTGACGGCCGAGGAATGGAATGAAGAGCTCGGCAGATGGATAAAATTTTTGATTTCCTGACCTCCGTCAGAAAATTTTTCATGTCCACCGAATCTATCAGAGTTCCCAAGAAAGGAACTCTTGTGAGAGGGATAAGTGAACTCTTTTTTACGTTCACCTTCCACCCGTGAGATCTTAGAAAAGCCAACACGATGTCCGTGTGAGACTTGGCTAGTTGGTAAGTCGACGCCTGGATTAAGATATCGTCCAGATAAGGCGCCACAGCTATGCCCCGCGGCCTTCGAACCGCCAGAAGGGACCCTAGCACCTTTGTGAAAATTCTGGGAGCCGTGGCCAACCCGAAGGGAAGAGCCACAAACTGGTAATGCTTGTCCAGAAAGGCGAACCTGAGGAACTGGTGAGGGAACATATTTCCTGAATCAGAAATCTCTCCCTCAGCCAGCAAATCCCTCACTTCAGAACATTGTGAGGGTACATCGGATAAGGCTAATAAAGCGTCAGAGGGCTCACCGTTTGTTCTCACACCAGACCTACTGCACTTCCCCTGCAACCCAGAAGAATTAGACGCACTAGAGTACTTGGCGTTGCTTGTGCGGGCGTTAACAGTTGTGACACTTGGGGAAAATTAGATGGCATAACCTGTTTCCCTTCTGACTGAGAATCATCCTGCAACATACTTTTAGTAGCTAAAATATGTTCTTTACAATTTATTGACCTTTCAGTGCATGAGGGACACATTCTAAGTGGAGGTTCCACAATGGCTTCTAAACATATTAAACATTGACTTTCCTACAAACAAGCATGAAAACACTTTATTTAGTGAAAAAAATAATCTTAAAAAACAGTACTGTGCCTTTAAGAGAAAAAAAAGCATACACGTTCTGCAAAACAGCCTAAACATGCACCAAATTTTTCAAAATTTTGTATGTAGACACAATATAGGTAGTTAAGATTGCCCCACAAAAATTTTTTACATTTAACCCCTTAATTTGCAAACCGGATCGAAAATAGGCCCAGATCCGGGAAAAAACACTCTCAGCACCTTGCCACGGCCCTGCTGTGGCCCTACCTGCCCTCAGGGATCGAAAATGTGGGGTAAAAGCTTCAATTTGGTCCAAAACATACACCAGGGCCCTCTGAGGTGCAAAAAACATAATTTATGCTTACCTGATAAATTCCTTTCTTCTGTTGTGTGATCAGTCCACGGGTCATCATTACTTCTGGGATATAACTCCTCCCCAACAGGAAATGCAAGAGGATTCACCCAGCAGAGCTGCATATAGCTCCTCCCCTCTACGTCACACCCAGTCATTCGACCAAGAATCAACGAGAAAGGAGAAACCAAGGGTGAAGTGGTGACTGGAGTATAATTTAAAAAACATTTACCTGCCTTAAAACAGGGCGGGCCGTGGACTGATCACACAACAGAAGAAAGGAATTTATCAGGTAAGCATAAATTATGTTTTCTTCTGTTATGTGTGATCAGTCCACGGGTCATCATTACTTCTGGGATACCAATACCAAAGCAAAAGTACACGGATGACGGGAGGGATAGGCAGGCTCTTTATACAGAAGGAACCACTGCCTGAAGAACCTTTCTCCCAAAAATAGCCTCCGATGAAGCAAAAGTGTCAAATTTGTAAAATTTGGAAAAAGTATGAAGCGAAGACCAAGTTGCAGCCTTGCAAATCTGTTCAACAGAGGCCTCATTCTTAAAGGCCCAAGTGGAAGCCACAGCTCTAGTAGAATGAGCTGTAATTCTTTCAGGAGGCTGCTGTCCAGCAGTCTCATAAGCTAAACGAATTATGCTACGAAGCCAGAAGGAGAGAGAGGTAGCCGAAGCCTTATGACCTCTCCTCTGACCAGAGTACACGACAAACAGAGAAGACGTTTGTCGAAAATCCTTAGTTGCCTGCAAGTAGAACTTGAGGACACGAACTACATCCAGATTGTGTAGAAGACGTTCCTTCTTTGAAGAAGGATTTGGACACAAGGATGGAACAACAATCTCTTGATTGATATTCCTGGTAGTGACTACCTTAGGTAAGAACCCAGGTTTAGTACGCAGAACTACCTTGTCTGAGTGAAAAATCAGATAAGGAGAATCACAATGTAAGGCTGATAACTCAGAGACTCTTCGAGCCGAGGAAATAGCCATTAAAAACAGAACTTTCCAAGATAACAATTTTATATCAATGGAATGAAGGGGTTCAAACGGAACTCCCTGTAAAACATTAAGAACTAAGTTTAAACTCCATGGTGGAGCAACAGCTTTAAACACAGGCTTGATCCTAGCTAAAGCCTGACAAAAGGCCTGGACGTCTGGATTTTCTGACAGACGCCTGTGTAACAAGATGGACAGAGCTGAAATCTGTCCCTTTAATGAGCTAGCCGATAAACCCTTTTCTAAACCTTCTTGTAGAAAGGACAATATCCTAGGAATCCTAACCTTACTCCAGGAGTAACCTTTGGATTCGCACCAATATAGGTATTTACGCCATATCTTATGGTAAATCCTTCTGGTAACAGGTTTCCTAGCCTGTATCAGGGTGTTAATAACCGACTCAGAAAAACCACGTTTTGATAAGATCAAGCGTTCAATTTCCAAGCAGTCAGCTTCAGAGAAGTTAGATTTTGATGTTTGAATGGACCCTGTATCAGAAGGTCCTGTCTTAGAGGTAGAGACCAAGGCGGACAGGATGACATGTCCACTAGATCTGCATACCAAGTCCTGCGCGGCCACGCAGGCGCTATTAGAATCACTGATGCTCTTTCCTGTTTGATTTTGGCAATCAATCGAGGAAGCAGTGGGAAAGGTGGAAACACATAAGCCATCCCGAAGTTCCAAGGTGCTGTCAAAGCATCTATCAGAACCGCTCCCGGATCCCTGGATCTGGACCCGTAGCGAGGAAGTTTGGCGTTCTGGCGAGACGCCATGAGATCTACCTCTGGTTTGCCCCAACGTCGAAGTATTTGGGCAAAGACCTCCGGATGAAGTTCCCACTCCCCCGGATGAAAAGTCTGGCGACTCAAGAAATCCGCCTCCCAGTTCTCCACTCCCGGGATGTGGATTGCTGACAGGTGGCAAGAGTGAGACTCTGCCCAGCGAATTATTTTTGATACTTCCATCATTGCTAGGGAACTTCTTGTCCCTCCTTGATGGTTGATGTAAGCTACAGTCGTGATGTTGTCCGACTGAAACCTGATGAACCCCCGAGTTTTTAACTGGGGCCAAGCCAGAAGGGCATGGAGAACTGCTCTCAATTCCAGAATGTTTATTGGCAGGAGACTTTCCTCCTGATTCCATTGTCCCTGAGCCTTCAGAGAATTCCAGACAGCGCCCCAACCTAGAAGGCTGGCGTCTGTTGTTACAATTGTCCAGTCCGGCCTGCTGAACGGCATCCCCCTGGACAGATGTGGCCGAGAAAGCCACCATAGAAGAGAGTTTCTGGTCTCTTGATCCAGATTCAGAGTAGGGGACAAGTCTGAGTAATCCCCATTCCACTGACTCAGCATGCACAATTGCAGCGGTCTGAGATGTAGGCGTGCAAAGGGAACTATGTCCATTGCTGCTACCATTAAGCCGATCACCTCCATGCATTGAGCTACTGACGGGAGTTGAATGGAATGGAGGACACGGCATGCATTTAGAAGCTTTATTAACCTGTTTTCTGTCAGGTAAATCTTCATTTCTACAGAATCTATAAGAGTCCCCAAGAATGGAACTCTTGTGAGAGGAAAAAACAGAATTTATGTTTACCTGATAAATTGCTTTCTCCAACGGTGTGTCCGGTCCACGGCGTCATCCTTACTTGTGGGATATTCTCTTCCCCAACAGGAAATGGCAAAGAGCCCAGCAAAGCTGGTCACATGATCCCTCCTAGGCTCCGCCTACCCCAGTCATTCGACCGACGTTAAGGAGGAATATTTGCATAGGAGAAACCATATGATACCGTGGTGACTGTAGTTAAAGAAAATAAATTATCAGACCTGATTAAAAAAACCAGGGCGGGCCGTGGACCGGACACACCGTTGGAGAAAGCAATTTATCAGGTAAACATAAATTCTGTTTTCTCCAACATAGGTGTGTCCGGTCCACGGCGTCATCCTTACTTGTGGGAACCAATACCAAAGCTTTAGGACACGGATGAAGGGAGGGAGCAAATCAGGTCACCTAAATGGAAGGCACCACGGCTTGCAAAACCTTTCTCCCAAAAATAGCCTCAGAAGAAGCAAAAGTATCAACTTGTAAAATTTGGTAAAAGTGTGCAGTGAAGACCAAGTCGCTGCCCTACATATCTGATCAACAGAAGCCTCGTTCTTGAAGGCCCATGTGGAAGCCACAGCCTTAGTGGAAGGAGCTGTGATCCTTTCAGGAGGCTGCCGTCCGGCAGTCTCGTAAGCCAATCTGATGATGCTTTTAATCCAAAAAGAGAGAGAGGTAGAAGTTGTTTTTTGACCTCTCCTTTTACCAGAATAAACAACAAACAAGGAAGATGTTTGTCTAAAATCCTTTGTAGCATCTAAATAGAATTTTAGAGCGCGAACAACATCCAAATTGTGCAACAAACGTTCCTTCTTCGAAACTGGTTTCGGACACAGAGAAGGCACGACTATCTCCTGGTTAATGTTTTTGTTAGAAACAACTTTTGGAAGAAAACCAGGTTTAGTACGTAAAACCACCTTATCTGCATGGAAAACCAGATAAGGAGGAGAACACTGCAGAGCAGATAATTCTGAAACTCTTCTAGCAGAAGAAATTGCAACCAAAAACAAAACTTTCCAAGATAATAACTTAATATCAACGGAATGTAAGGGTTCAAACGGAACCCCCTGAAGAACTGAAAGAACTAAGTTGAGACTCCAAGGAGGAGTCAAAGGTCTGTAAACAGGCTTGATTCTAACCAGAGCCTGAACAAAGGCTTGAACATCTGGCACAGCTGCCAGCTTTTTGTGAAGTAACACAGACAAGGCAGAAATCTGTCCCATCAAGGAACTTGCAGATAATCCTTTTTCCAATCCTTCTCGAAGGAAGGATAGAATCTTAGGAATCTTAACCTTGTCCCAAGGGAATCCTTTAGATTCACACCAACAGATATATTTTTTCCAAATTTTGTGGTAAATTTTTCTAGTTACAGGCTTTCTGGCCTGAACAAGAGTATCAATAACAGAATCTGAGAACCCTCGCTTTGATAAGATCAAGCGTTCAATCTCCAAGCAGGCAGCTGGAGTGGGACCAGATTCGGATGTTCGAACGGACCTTGAACAAGAAGGTCTCGTCTCAAAGGTAGCTTCCATGGTGGAGCCGATGACATATTCACCAGATCTGCATACCAAGTCCTGCGTGGCCACGCAGGAGCTATCAAGATCACCGACGCCCTCTCCTGATTGATCCTGGCTACCAGCCTGGGGATGAGAGGAAACGGCAGGAATACATAAGCTAGTTTGAAGGTCCAAGGTGCTACTAGTGCATCTACTAGAGTTGCCTTGGGATCCCTGGATCTGGACCCGTAGCAAGGAACCTTGAAGTTCTGACGAGAGGCCATCAGATCCATGTCAGGAATGCCCCACAGTTGAGTGATATCAGAGATAATCTCTTTCAAGTCAGGGCCAAACAGTGTTTTCCCCTTGAAAGGAATTCCAAGCAATTTGTTCTTGGAAGACGCATCCGCTGACCAAGATTTTAACCAAAGCGCTCTGCGCGCCACAATAGCAAACCCAGAATTTTTCGCCGCTAACCTAGCCAATTGCAAGGTGGCGTCTAGGGTGAAAGAATTAGCCAATTTAAGAGCACGAATTCTGTCCATAATCTCCTCATAAGAAGAAGAATTACTAATAATCGCCTTTTCTAGCTCATCGAACCAGAAACACGCGGCTGTAGTGACAGGGACAATGCATGCAATTGGTTGTAGAAGGTAACCTTGCTGAACAAACATCTTTTTTAGCAAACCTTCTAATTTTTTATCCATAGGATCTTGGAAAGCACAACTATCTTCTATGGGTATAGTGGTGCGCTTGTTTAGAGTAGAAACCGCCCCCTCGACCTTGGGGACTGTCTGCCATAAGTCCTTTCTGGGGTCGACTATAGGAAACAATTTTTTAAAATATGGGGGGAGGAACGAAAGGTATACCGGGCCTGTCCCATTCTTTATTAACAATGTACGCCACCCGCTTGGGTATAGGAAAAGCTTCGGGGGGCCCCGGGGCCTCTAGGAACTTGTCCATTTTACATAGTGTTTCTGGAATGACCAGATAATCACAATCATCCAAATTGGATAACACCTCCTTAAGCAGAGCGCGGAGATGTTCCAACTTAAATTTAAAAGTAATCACATCAGGTTCAGCTTGTTGAGAAATTTTTCCTGAATCTGAAATTTCTCCCTCAGACAAAACCTCCCTGGCCCCCTCAGACTTGTGTAGGGGCCCTTCAGAAACAATATCATCAGCGTCCTCATGCTCTTCAGTATTTTCTAAAACAGAGCAGTCGCGCTTTCGCTGATAAGTGGGCATATTGGCTAAAATGTTTTTGATAGAATTATCCATTACAGCCGTTAATTGTTGCATAGTAAGGAGTATTGGCGCGCTAGATGTACTAGGGGCCTCCTGTATGGGCAAGACTGGTGTAGACGAAGGAGGGGATGATGCAGTACCATGCTTACTCCCCTCACTTGAGGAATCATCTTGGGCATCATTTTTACTACATTTTTAATGACATAAATCACATCTATTTAAATGAGAAGGAACCTTGGCTTCCCCACAGTCAGAACACAATCTATCTGGTAGTTCAGACATGTTAAACAGGCATAAACTTGATAACAAAGCACAAAAAACGTTTTAAAATAAAACCGTTACTGTCACTTTAAATTTTAAACTGAACACACTTTATTACTGCAATTGCGAAAAAGTATGAAGGAATTGTTCAAAATTCACCAAAATTTCACCACAGTGTCTTAAAGCCTTAAAAGTATTGCACACCAAATTTGGAAGCTTTAACCCTTAAAATAACGGAACCGGAGCCGTTTTTATATTTAACCCCTTTACAGTCCCTGGAATCTGCTTTGCTGAGACCCAACCAAGCCCAAAGGGGAATACGATACCAAATGATGCCTTCAGAAAGACTTTTCTATGTATCAGAGCTCCACACACATGCAGCTGCATGTCATGCTGTTCTCAAAAACAAGTGCGCCATACCGGCGCGAAAATGAGGCTCTGACTATGATTAGGGAAAGCCCCTATAGAATAAGGTGTCTAAAACAGTGCCTGCCGATATTATTTTACAAAAAATACCCAGATTAAATGATTCCTCAAGGCTAAATATGTGTAAATATGATCGATTTAGCCCAGAAAATGTCTACAGTCTTAATAAGCCCTTGTGAAGCCCTTATTTACTGTCTGAATAAAAATGGCTTACCGGATCCCATAGGGAAAATGACAGCTTCCAGCATTACATCGTCTTGTTAGAATGTGTCATACCTCAAGCAGCAAAAGACTGCTCACTGTTCCCCCAACTGAAGTTAATTCCTCTCAACAGTCCTGTGTGGAACAGCCATGGATTTTAGTAACGGTTGCTAAAATCATTTTCCTCATACAAACAGAAATCTTCATCTCTTTTCTGTTTCAGAGTAAATAGTACATACCAGCACTATTTTAAAATAACAAACTCTTGATTGAATAATAAAAACTACAGTTAAACACTAAAAAACTCTAAGCCATCTCCGTGGAGATGTTGCCTGTACAACGGCAAAGAGAATGACTGGGGTAGGCGGAGCCTAGGAGGGATCATGTGACCAGCTTTGCTGGGCTCTTTGCCATTTCCTGTTGGGGAAGAGAATATCCCACAAGTAAGGATGACGCCGTGGACCGGACACACCTATGTTGGAGAAAGAGAACTCTTCTTTTCGTTCACTTTCCATCCATGCGACCTTAGAAATGCCAGAACTAACTCTGTATGAGACTTGGCAGTTTGAAAGCTTGAAGCTTGTATCAGAATGTCGTCTAGGTATGGAGCTACCGAAATTCCCCGCGGTCTTAGTACCGACAGAAGGGCACCCAGAACCTTTGTGAAGATTCTTGGAGCCGTAGCCAGTCCGAATGGAAGAGCTACAAACTGGTAATGCCTGTCTAAGAAGGCAAACCTTAGATACCGGTAATGATCCTTGTGAATCGGTATGTGAAGGTAAGCATCCTTTAAATTCACTGTGGTCATGTACTGACCCTTTTGGATCATGGGTAAGATTGTCCGAATAGTTTCCATTTTGAACGATGGAACTCTTAGGAATTTGTTTAGGATCTTTAAATCCAAGATTGGCCTGAAAGTTCCCTCTTTTTTGGGAACCACAAACAGGTTTGAGTAAAACCCTTGTCCTTGTTCCGACCGCGGAACCGGATGGATCACTCCCATTAATAATAGATCTTGTACACAGCGTAGAAACGCGTCTTTCTTTATTTGGTTTGTTGACAACCTTGACAGATGAAATCTCCCTCTTGGGGGAGAGAATTTGAAGTCTAGAAGGTATCCCTGAGATATGATCTCTAGCGCCCAGGGATCCTGGACATCTCTTGCCCAAGCCTGGGCGAAGAGAGAGAGTCTGCCCCCCACTAGATCCGGTCCCGGATCGGGGGCCCTCGGTTCATGCTGTCTTAGGGGCAGCAGCAGGTTTTCTGGCCTGCTTGCCCTTATTCCAGGACTGGTTAGGTTTCCAGCCTTGTCTGTAACGAGCAACAGCTCCTTCCTGTTTTGGTGCAGTGGAAGTTGATGCTGCTCCTGCTTTGAAATTCCGAAAGGGACGAAAATTAGACTGTCTAGCCTTAGCTTTGGCTTTGTCTTGAGGTAGAGCGTGACCCTTACCTCCTGTAATGTCAGCGATAATTTCTTTCAAACCGGGCCCAAATAAAGTTTGCCCCTTGAAAGGTATATTAAGTAATTTGGACTTAGAAGTTACATCAGCTGACCAGGATTTTAGCCACAGCGCCCTACGTGCCTGAATGGCGAATCCTGAGTTCTTAGCCGTAAGTTTGGTTAAATGTACTACGGCCTCCGAAATGAATGAATTAGCTAGTTTAAGGACTCTAAGCCTGTCCGTAATGTCGTCCAGCGTAGCTGAACTAAGGTTCTCTTCCAGAGACTCAATACAAAATGCTGCCGCAGCCGTAATCGGCGCGATGCATGCAAGGGGTTGCAATATAAAACCTTGTTGAACAAACATTTTCTTAAGGTAACCCTCTAATTTTTTATCCATAGGATCTGAAAAAGCACAGCTATCCTCCACCGGGATAGTGGTGCGCTTAGCTAAAGTAGAAACTGCTCCCTCCACCTTAGGGACCGTTTGCCATAAGTCCCGTGTGGTGGCGTCTATTGGAAACATCTTTCTAAATATTGGAGGGGGTGAGAACGGCACACCGGGTCTATCCCACTCCTTAGTAACAATTTCAGTTAATCTCTTAGGTATAGGAAAAACGTCAGTACTCGCCGGTACCGCAAAGTATTTATCCAACCTACACAATTTCTCTGGTATTGCAACAGTGTTACAATCATTAAGAGCCGCTAAGACCTCCCCTAGTAATACACGGAGGTTTTCCAATTTAAATTTAAAATTTGAAATATCTGAATCCAATCTGCTTGGATCAGAACCGTCACCTACAGAATGAAGCTCTCCGTCCTCATGCTCTGCAAGCTGTGACGCAGTATCAGACATGGCCCTAGAATTATCAGCGCACTCTGTTCTCACCCCAGAGTGATCACGCTTGCCTCTTAGTTCTGGTAATTTAGCCAAAACTTCAGTCATAACAGTAGCCATATCTTGTAATGTTATCTGTAATGGCTGCCCAGATGTACTAGGCGCCATAATATCACGCACCTCCCGGGCGGGAGATGCAGGTACTGACACGTGAGGCGAGTTAGTCGGCATAACTCTCCCCTCGCTGTTTGGTGAAATTTGTTCAATTTGTACAGATTGGCTTTTATTTAAAGTAGCATCAATACAGTTAGTACATAAATTTCTATTGGGCTCCACCTTGGCATTGGAACAAATGACACAGGTATCTTCCTCTGAATCAGACATGTTTAACACACTAGCAATAAACATGCAACTTGGTTACAATCTTATTTAACAAAAACGTACTGTGCCTCAAAGAAGCACTAAACGATTAAATGACAGTTGAAATAATGAACTGAAAAACAGTTATAGCATCAATCTTTAAAAACAACTTTTAGCAAAGGTTTGTTCCCATTAGTAAAGTAACACTAATTAAATTTTAAACATAAAAATTACAGAGCAACGTTTTAAATCACAGTCACTATATAAGTCTCACAGCTCTGCTGAGAGAATCTACCTCCCTTCAAAGAAGTTTGAAGACCCCTGAGTTCTGTTAGAGATGAACCGGATCATGCAGAAAATACAAGAGTAACTGACTGGAAATTTTGATGCGTAGCAAAGAGCGCCAAAAACGGCCCCTCCCCCTCACACACAGCAGTGAGAGAGAAACGAAACTGTCATAATTAAAACAAGCAACTGCCAAGTGGAAAAATAATGCCCAAATATTTATTCACTCAGTACCTCAGAAATGCAAACGATTCTACATTCCAGCAAAAACGTTTAACATGAAAAATACCTATTAAAAGGTTTAATGTACTTTTACAGAGTAATTCCGGTGAAATACCATCCCCAGAATACTGAAGTGTAGAGTATACATACATGTCATTATAACGGTATGGCAGGATTTTCTCATCAATTCCATTCAGAAAATAAAAACTGCTACATACCTCAATGCAGATGCAACTGCCCGCTGTCCCCTGATCTGAAGCTTTTACCTCCCTCAGATGGCCGAGAAACAGCAATATGATCTTAACTACTCCGGTTAAAATCATAATAAAAACTCTGGTAGATTCTTCTTCAAACTCTGCCAGAGAGGTAATAACACGCTCCGGTGCTATTGTAAAATAACAAACTTTTGATTGAAGTTATAAAAACTAAGTATAATCACCATAGTCCTCTCACACATCCTATCTAGTTGTTGGGTGCAAGAGAATGACTGGGTGTGACGTAGAGGGGAGGAGCTATATGCAGCTCTGCTGGGTGAATCCTCTTGCATTTCCTGTTGGGGAGGAGTTATATCCCAGAAGTAATGATGACCCGTGGACTGATCACACATAACAGAAGAAATAGGCCCCGCCCATCTCACTCAATGTCTCCACAGCCTCAAAGAACCGCACCAGAGCGATTATAACTAGCCATGTGGGTTCTGAGACCCAAAAGTTAAGCCATGTGTGCCCTTAATAAAGTTTGCCCAAAACGTTATTGCCCACAAAAACGTTAAAGCACTTCCAAATCAAAAAACCGTTTGCTCGCAAACATTTGCAATTCAGTGGCCCCATATGCAAGCTAAGTAATGCCCTTCTTTTAGCTCTAGGATTACTGCTTACCCTTATCCTCCTGGGTATAATGTCAGCCTTTCTGAAATACACAGTCTCTCCAGAAAAATGTGACTGAACATACCTCATTGCTGCATAGCATGAAACCGTTCCTCACACTGAAGTTTCTTAAGTACTCCTCAGCCTCTGTGAGAACAGCAATGGGCCTTAGTTACAAATGCTAAGATCATCATCCTCCAGGCAGTAGTCTTCATCCATCTGCTGCCTGAGAGTAAATAGTACACACCGGTACCATTTAAAATAAACTCTTGCTTGAAGAAATTAAAAACTAATATTTTATCACCTCTTTCACTTTACCCTTCCTAGTACTTAGAGTAGGCAAAGAGAATGACTGGGGGGTGGAGCTAAGGGAGGAGCTATATAGACAGCTCTGCTGTAGTGCTCTTTGCCACTTCCTGTTAGCAGGAGGACTATATCCCACAAGGATGAATCCGTGGACTCGTCTTACCTTTATAGAAGAAATAATAAATAAAAAGTTCTGGATCACCTTACAGTTTTAATGCTTAGTGCTTCCAGTATCACTCATCAGTTCCTCAGACAACAGAACAATCAATAACTGAAGCACTGAGTGCACCACCATCTATTTAGCAACTGAAGCATTAGATATGTCTAACAGGGATATCCAAACTACGGCCCCAGGGCCACATCCAGCCCAGGTTTCCGTGTAGCTTCAGTTTAGCAACACAAAACAGATCTCAGGAATTTGTAAATGAAAAAGCCATTCCACCCTTCTCGTTAGGTGATTAAGTGTATTTGTACCAAATTGTGTAAATTTGAGTGGTATATTTTAAATTAACAGCAACTCATTTCCTATGTACTTTTAAAGGGATAGAATGTAAGCTTAGGAGCCAGCCCATTTTTGGTTCAGCACCTGGGTAGCGCTTGCTGATTGGTGTCTAAATGTAGTGCTACCCAGAGTGCAGAACCAAAAATTGGCCAGCTCCTTAGCTTACATTCTTGCTTTTTCAAATAAAGATACCAAGAGAATGAAGAAAAATTGATAATAGGAGTGAATTAATAAGTTGCTGCTCTATCTGAATTATTAACTAGACTGTCCCTTTAACTAAACATTTGGAATCAGTGTTCTACCCAGGACATATTTAATGGGCAAACTACCCGGCTCATTATAATGAACATTCAGCCATGTAAGGCAATATTAGACTAAAAGGAGCCAATATTCCCTTTTTGTGGAGATAAGGGGCCCCAATAGAAAAGGAAAAACAAAATTTATGCTTACCTGATAAATGTATTTATTTCTTGACACAATGAGTCCACGGATCATCTAATTACTATTGGGAATATCACTCCTGCCCAGCAGGAGGCGGCAAAGAGCACCACAGCAAAGCTGTCAAATATCACCAATGCCCTCCCTCCCACCCCAGTCATTCGACCGAAGTAAAGGAGAGAAAGGAAGCAACAAGGTGCAGATGTGTCTGAAGTTTATAACATAACAACAACCTGTCTTAAGAACAGTGCGGGCCGTGGACTCATTGTGTCAAGAAAGAAAGAAATTTATCAGGTAAGCATACATTTTGTTTTCTTTCTAATGACACGATGAGTCCACGGATCATCTAATTACTATTGGGAATCAATACCCAAGCTAGAGTACACAGATGATAAGGGAGGAACAAGACAGGGAACCTAAACGGAAGGCACCACTGCATGAAGAACCTTTCTCCCAAAAGCAGCCTCAGCCAAGGCAAAAGTATCAAATTTATAGAATTTTGAAAAAGTGTGAAGAGAGGACCAAGTTACAGCCTTGCCAACCTGTTCCACAGAAGCTTCATTTTTAAATGCAAACAAGAAAGCAACAGCCCTCGTGGAATGAGCCGTAACTCTCTCTGGAGGTTGTTGTCCAGAAGTTTCATATGCAAAACGTATGATACTCTTCAGCCAAAGAGAAAGAAGTAGCCGTAGCTTTCTGTCCCTTACGTTTTTCAGAGAAAACCACAAACAAGGCAGAAGACCGACGAAAATCCAAAGTCGCCTGTAAGTAAAATTTTAGAGCACGTACCATGTCTAAATTGTGCGGAAGCCGTTCCTTCTCAGAAGAAGGATTAAGACACAAGGAAGGAACAACAATCTCCTGATTAATGTTCTGGTCAGAAACTACCTTAGGTAGAAATCCTAATTTTGTACGTAAAACTACCTTATCCAAATGAAAAATAAGTTAAGGAGAATCATACTGTAATGCTGAGAGATCCGACACTCTACGAGCAGAAGAAATACCAACAAGAAACAAAACTTTCCAAGATAACTTAATATCTAAGGAATGCATAGGCTCAAATGGAGCCCCTTGAAGAACCTTAAGAACTAAATTAAGACTCCAGGGAGGAGTAACTGGTTTGAACACAGGCCTAATCCTGACCAAGGCCTGACAAAAAGATTGCACATCTGGTACGTCCGCCAGACGTTTATGTAACAAAATAGACAAGGCAGATATTTCACCCCTTAGGGAACATGCCGATAATCCTTTCTCCAAACCTTCTTGGAGAAATGACAGACTTCTAGGAATCCTAACTCTACTCCAAGAGTACCCTTTGGATTCACACCAAAATAGATATTTACGCCATATCTTGTGGTAAATCTTTCTAGTCACAGGTTTACAAGCCTGAATCATGGTCTCTATGACCGATTCTGAAAAGCCCAACTTGGATAAAAGTAAGCGTTCAATCTCCAAGCAGTCAGCTTCAGAGAAAATAGATTTGGATGAAGGAAGGGCACTTGAAGTAGAAGGTCCTTCCTCAACGGAAGTTTCCAAGGTGGAAGAGACGACATGTCCACCAGATCTGCATAACAAATCCTGCAAGGCCAAGCCGGTGGAATGAGAATCACTAACGCCCTTCTCCTGCTTGATTTGAGCAATGACCCGAGGAAGAAGAGCGAATGGAGGAAATAGGTATGCAAGACTGAAGGTCCAAGGTACCGCCAGGGCGTCTATCAGTACAGCCTGAGGGTCCCTGGACCCTGTACTTTGGAAGCTTGGCATTCTGCCGAGATGCCATGAGATACAAGTCCGGCTGACCCCATATGAGAATCAGGCTGGAAAACACTTCCGAATTGAGTTCCCACTCCCCTGGATGAAAGGTCTGCCTGCTCAGGAAGTCTGCCTCCCAGTTGTCCACCCCTGGGATGTGGATCACCAACACACAGCAATTGTGGGTCTCTGCCCACCAAATTATCTTGGCTACCTCTGTCATGGCTAAGGAACTCTGCGTTCCTCCCTGATGGTTGATGTAAGCCACTGAAGTTATGTTGTCCGACTGGAATCTGATGAACCGGGCCGAGGCTAATTGGGGCCAGTTTAGAAGAGCAATGAAGATCGCTCTCAGCTCCAGAATGTTTATGGGCAGAACAGACTCCGACTGAGTCCAAGTTCCCTGAGTTTTTAGAGAGCCCCAGACTGCTCCCCATCCTAGAAGGCTGGCGTCTGTTGTCACAATCACCCAAGAAGGTCTGCAAAAGCAGGTTCCCTGGGAGAGATGATCCTGAGACAACCACCAAAGAAGAGAATCCCTTGTATCCTGTTCCAGCTGTATTCGTGGAGACAAAGCCACATAGTCTCCGTTCCATTGCCTGAGCATGTTTAACTGCAGAGGTCTGAGGTGGAAACGAGCGAACGGGGTGATGTCCATTGCCGCCACCATCAGCCCGATTACCTCCATGCACTGAGCCACTGATGGCCGAGGAGCGGACTGAAGCAATAGGCAAGAATCGAAAATCTTTGATTTCCTGACTTCTGTCAGAAAAAACTTCATTTTATAGGGAATCTATTATGGTTCCCAAGAAAGTTACCCTTGTCATTGGAACTAAGGAGCTCTTTTCCAAATTTACCTTCCATTCGTGAGATCGCAGGAAGGCTAACAACATTTCCGTATGGAACCTTGCTTGTTGAAAGGATGGCACCTAGACCAGGATGTCGTCCAGATAGGGCGCCACTGCAACGCCCGGTAATCGGAGCACCGCTAACAGGGAACCTAGAACCTTTGAGAAAATTCTGGGAGCTGTGGCAAGAACGAAAGGAAGAGCCACAAATTGGAAGTTTTTGTCTAGAAAAGCAAACCTTAGAAACTTGTGATAATCCCTGTGAATGGGAACATGCAGGAACGCAGTCTTTAAAACCACTGTTGTCATAAATTGACCCTCTTGGACCAAAGGGAGAATGGAACGAATAGATTCCATCTTGAAGGACGGTACTCTGAGGAATTTGTTTAGACTCTTGAAATCTAAAATTGGCCTGAAGGTTCCCTCTTTTTTGGGAACCACAAAAAGATTGGAATAAAATCCCAGACCCCGAACAGGAACTATCACTCCCAGGTCGAAGAGGTCTCTTACGCAGTGTAAGAACGCCTCTCTTTTTGTCTGGTCTACAGATAATCTTGAAAGCAGAAACCTGCCTCTGGGAGGAAAACTTTTGAACTCTAGTTTGTATCCCTGGGACACTATGTCCACTGCCCAGGGATCCTGAACATCTCGAACCCAAGCCTGAGCGAAGAAGGAAAGTCTGCACCCTACAAGATCCGGTCCAGGATCGGGTGCAGGCCTTTCTTGCTGTCTTTGATTTAATAGCAGGCTTCTTGGATTTTTTTCCCTTATTCCAAGACTGATTGGGTCTCCAGGAAGGTTTAGACTGATCTTGCTTGGAAAAGGAAGCAGAAGAATTTCCCTTGAAATTTTGAAAGGAACAAATTACTCTGACATCCCTTTTGCTTGTTTCTCTTATCCTGAGGGAGATGACGACCCTTTCCTCCCGTAATATCAGAGATTATTTCCGTGAAGCCCGGTCAAAACAAGGTCTTTCCTTTGTAAGGAATCGCTAAAAGTTTAGACTTAGATGACACATCCGCACACCAAGGTTTTTTTTTTTTTAATTAAATTTTTTATTGAAGTCAAAGTAGTATACAGAGTTCGCCCATCAGCGATACGTATATCAGAACATTACATACAGTATCAGAACACATAGGTTATCTTATAAAACAAAACAAAAGATACAACTCTGTCTCTCAAGTCTATGCCAATAATAAAATATTGAAGCATAGAGAGTTAAAGAGAGTTAAAGTTTTCCCTCTAGGGGTATAAAACAGCATGTTGTATGAGTTTATGAGAGGGAGAACAGGTGTAGAGAATAGGTATGTGTAAATGGCAACTCATATGGTTCCCTGACGATGTGAAAGAGAAGCTATGGGCTATATGAAATGGAACTTCAGTTTTTGTTATAATTAAAGGAAAATGATCCCAACATCTATAGGGAGAATATTTTATATCATTCTATTGCAGTAATATTAAGAGATGGGGCATTAGCTTTTGTAACGGCCACACAAAGGCCAAAGAGTATAGAGAAGAGAAGGAAAAACAGCGGGCAAGAGCCGCTCATATTATAGGAAAAGAAGGAGAGAGGCGAGAAGGGGGGGGGGCGGAGCTATCTGCAATAAGGTCGTAGAATATCTAGGGGAGAGAGCACATAACATGAGTAGAGGGGTAGGTACCTCCAACAGTAAGTATCTGAGGTTGGGAAGAAAAAGCACTGTTTGTTTGACATAGGGCTACTCACTGTATTACTTAAATGAGCAAAAAGTTGGGACAGATGAGATTCGGTTCTTTGAAATGTACACCAGGATAAATCATCTGTATGTTGTTAGTGGAGTATGTTAGCAAAATAAGTATAACTGTGCATAGGGATAGAGATGAACAATTCAAAGTAGGCCTTTGATCTAATGTATAGAGAGATACATAACTGGGGTGGGCATATTCAATCAACAAGACATATGAGACTATATATAATATTGTGTATCTGCTCATTTTAATTCAAGTGTAATAATAGGCTATATAAGTGGAAATGGCGTATGTTTAAGCTTAGTAAGGGTAGCGAGAAGTAAATATCTGAGGCTTAAAAACAATAGGGACTAGAAGCAGGAACTGGATCATTTAGATGAATGATAAATAACTATCTTCTGCCTAGAGCTACAAACCCTGTAATATATGGTATTAACTGCAGGAGCATGTAATCATTAGGTAGGGCAAATTATGGTACATATTGGCAAGATTCTTACTCTTTTGTATCCCTATCTAGGATAGACTAGTTCCAAGTAAAAATAAAATAGGGTGCTTCTAAGGTAAAGGAGGATAAGCTCTATCTAGGGAGGATTAACTATGCACAGGATAGGAACTAGGAGCTATACTATATGAGGGCATTTAGTACAAAGGTAATACAGTTGTAGCTACAGTGAGGTACACATTCAAATTGCTAATAACTATATTGGACCATATATGTGCACTTGCCATACGATATTGTCAGAGTAATAATCAGTTATACAAATATACTTTATAGATCACCATATGCATCCAAAACAGCCTATTTACATATTATAACAGTTATTCTCATCCTTTACATCATTCTTCATCATGTAGTTGGATTATGAAATATCAAGGTTGACATCTAAATTAGCTCTTATTTAACTACCTATATATTATGTGTGACAGATCCTACCTAATAGGCTTTATAACACCCTGCAATGTCTAAATAAACAATCAGAGACAAACCTAAAAGTAAAATAATAAGATAATCTAACTGTTTAAAACAGGGCTGTATAACTTAAAGACTCATTAACCTAAGTCTAGTTCTCTGTCCTCTAAGGGCTATTGAGACTAAAAAGTGTGCTGCTCTGTTGGGGTAGTTTAATAGGGAACTCGAAATGTAAAATGTTTTGTAGAGCTCAATATAAATTGATGAATACGCTCCATATACTCCTTAAGCTATATCCAGCCTCCATAGGTATCACTGCATAATCCTCTCTCGTAATAGGTATAATGGGCATTCTATGGTGTGACTAGTTAAGAGTTTTGGTGTGACTAGAAATCAACTAACATTACAGTCAGTAATGCAACATTTGGCAAGGGTTGATCTGAGAGAGATCATAATCTGTTATATATAGTAATCTATAGCCTCTCCACTGTCCCAACATCTCACTTGGATTGCTACTCAACGCTGTTCTGACTACTCATTTTCTATATGCATCTCCAGCAGACCTAGAGCCATGAAATAAATATTTACCTCGGAAGCTGTATGGGTGTTATATAAATAGACATGTGAGATCTAACATCCTAGGTGAAACATATGAGAAGTTGCGTTAACTGGGTAAAAGGAGACAACAGGGCTAACAGGATATACAATAAACATAAGTCAATAACTATGAACATTCCTCAGAGATATTCTCATGAAAGTGTCTCATTACGGTTATCCCAAAAAGACAGTCCAGTATATTGTTCCAGGGACTTAGCGGTTAAAGTATCAAGTTTTGTAACAAGGCTATTACCCCACGCCAGTTATGATAGTGAGCATAGCTGGAATGTCCCTTGTTATGCGAGGTTCAGAGTCTCTCAGTACACAGTCTAATTGCGGGGGAGAATCTCCACTGGTCTGTGACTGTACCAGCATTCTTAGATCTGTAGGGATTGTTATGTACCGTGCAACAATGGCGCATGTGAAGTCAGGGGGACTGAGGTAATGTATTCTCTGATTATATTCATAGGCATCTGAGGAGCTATGGGAATCCAAACTCTCCAAGTATGTACGAGCTAAGAGTTTGTCAGGGCTCAGACTGGTATAAGAAACCGGGCACTGGTGACTAAAGATCTGAGACCCTGTATGTATATACTCCGTTAGCTTTAGGAGTCGTTGTGCCGTAAACACAGGTTGTCTCTCTCGAAGCTCATCCATAGCTGGATGCGGTGATGGAGACTCCATCCTCGGGTCATAAAGGTATGGAGTTGGTGCGCCCTGACCTGGCTTGTGTTGTTCTCCCACACTATTGGGAATTATCAAATGCTCGTGAGACCAGTCAGAGATCACTGTCCGCGCTACTGCAAGCTGTGATGAGATCCGCAAAGTAATAGTCCATCTTAGCTTCTAAGTTCTTCCATGTTTAAGGCACTCAGGTCGCGTGACTTTGCGCCTGTGAATTCAGATTTTACCGCTATGGCGGAGGCATTCGGCTCCAAAGAGATGCTGAATGAAGCTGGAGCTATCTAGAAGCTGTTAGGAGATAGTTATAAAGTTTTATAAATGCTCATCAAGTGGTCGCTAGCTTCTTCAGTTTACTGAATGTCGGAGCTCCATGTTTTAGCAGCCGTCCATGTTGGTAGTTCGCTTCGCCCCCCCAGACCAAGGTTTTAACCATAAGGCTCTGCGGGCTAGAACAGCAAAACCTGATATTTTTGCTCCTAGTTTGATAACCTGTAGGGAAGCCTCAGTAATAAAGTTATTAGCTAACTTAAGAGCTTTTATCCTATCCTGGATCTTATCAAGGGGAGTGTCTGTCCTGATAGCATCAGACAATGCATCAAACCAATATGCCACCGCGCTAGTAACGGTAGCAATGCACACTGCAGGTTGCCATTGTAACCCTTGGTGTGCATACATCTTTTTGAGTAACCCCTCTAATTTTTTTTATCCATAGGATCCTTAAAGGCACAACTATCCTCTATGGCAGTGCTTTCCAAACTGTGTGTCGGGACACACTAGTGTGTCGGCAGCAGTGTGTAGGTGTGTCCCTGCTTCAGCACAAATTTCTTTAAATTCATTTTTTTAATTTTTTTGGGGTTTCTGACTTTCCGTCTGCCTGCTACGTATATTACATGGTTGACACGTGATTGATGCCTAGTGAGTCACAGATCATCTTAACCAATTGGCGCAGCTCAGTGGGAACTGAAACTATTCCCATTGGCGGCTTTGGCGGCACATTGGCTCGTGACTGCACGTGTAGTCTCCTTAATTGGCTCGTGACTGCATGTGTAGTCAGTGAGTGGGACAGCAGTGTGTTTGCAGTGCGGGCAGTAGTCAATCAGACTCACCGAGCTCTGAGGGCGGCAGTTTAAACGCTGAGCTGAATTCAGAAGCCAGTGGGGTTTTTTTGCAACTAGCTCCCAGTAGTGCATTGCTGCTCCTGATATGTGGATAGGAAGTGGAAGCTTAAAAATGCTTGATGATGAAATGTGAGTGTCTTTATCTAATATTCCACCAAATATTCAGAAATTGTGTTCATCCCATCAACCTCATACATCCCATTAAAATAGTAAGTAGCTATTGGTGTTATTAAAAAAAAATTGTAATTCTTGCACATACATACTGTTACTTGTAAATACATTTTATTATTATATAATTTATGTATGTGTCCGTATCTCTTAAAACAAGTTAGTTTAACATCCTTTTTGCTAGTACAACTGAATTAATTACTGTGTCGCGAAATGATGTAGGTCTAAAAAGTGTGTCACCAACATGAAAAGTTTGGAAAGCTCTGCTCTATGGGTATAGTAGTTCTCTTGGTCAGAGTGGAAACTGCCCCCTCCACCTTGTGTACTGTTTGCCAAGACTCCTTGATAGAGTCCGCTATGGGAAACATCTTTTTAAATATAGGAGATGGAGAAAAGGGGATGATGCCTGGTCTCTCCCATTCCTTAGCAATGATCTCAGTAGCTCGATCTGGTACAGGAAAAACCTCCACCAAGGAAGGTACATCAAAATATTTGTTTAGCTTACTAGATTTCTTAGGATTAACTACGACCGTAGTGTCGCAGTCGTCCAATGTAGCTAAAACCTCCTTGAGTAACAGACGGAGGTGTTCTAGCTTAAACCTGAAAGATACAACTTCAGTATCAGCAAGAGGAATTACACTGTCAGAATCTGAAATTTCACCTTCAGATGCTACTAAGGTATCTTCCTCCTCAGGCTTCTGGGAGGGGGCATTCGAAATAGCAACAACTGCGGCAGAAACCTTGCTTACTGAACGTCTGTTTTTCCTCTTACGCTTTCCCTGCGATATTGGGAAAAGCAGACAACGCATCAGAAACTGCAGAAGACATGAGAGAAGCGATGTCTTGCAAAGTAACTCCAGAAGGAGTTAGAGAGGAAGCGCAGGGCACTGCATGTGAGGGCGGTAAAATTTGGGACGCTTGAGGATAAAGCTGCGGCATATATTGAACATTGTCAGACTCCTGAACAGCATCCTCCTTGGAAAATGATGGCTCAGAAAAAAAGTCTATCCCTATAGTTTAAAGTCCTCTCCCAAAATAATAAACTCTTGCTTGAAGAATCTTTTCTAACACCTCACTTTACCACTTCCTTGCTCTAACGTAGGCAAAGAGAATGACTGGGGTGGGAGGGATGGGAAGTGATATTTGACAGCTTTGCTGTGGTGCTCTTTGCCGCCTCCTGCTGGGCAGGAGAGATATTCCCAATAGTAATTAGATGATCCGTGGACTCATCATGTCATTAGAAAGAATGTTTTTTATTCTTGTTTAATCTGCCTCCTTTATCTGTACTTTATGTGTTTATACAGTGTATATAGATATAAACCTATTGTGTTATATTTGTGTTTTTGTCTAATCTGCCTCCTTTATCTGTACTTTAACCCCTTAATGACCGCAGCACTTTTCCATTTTCTGTCCGTTTGGGACCAAGGCTATTTTTACATTTTTGAGGTGTTTGTGTTTAGCTGTAATTTTCCTCTTACTCATTTACTGTACCCACACATATTATATACCGTTTTTCTCGCCATTAAATGGACTTTCTAAAGATACCATTATTTTCATCATATCTTATAATTTACTATAAAAAAAATTATAAAATATGAGGAAAAAATGGAAAAAAAAAAACACACTTTTTCTAACTTTGACCCCCAAAATCTGTTACACATCTACAACCACCAAAAAACACCCATGCTAAATAGTTTCTAAATTTTGTCCTGAGTTTAGAAATACCCAATGTTTACAAGTTCTTTGCTTTTTTTGTAACTTATAGGGCCATAAATACAAGTAGCACTTTGCTATTTCAAAACCACTTTTTTTCAAAATTAGCGCTAGTTACATTGGAACACTAATATCTTTCAGGAATCCCTGAATATCCCTTGACATGTATATATTTTTTTTTAGAAGACATCCCAAAGTATTGATCTAGGCCCATTTTGGTATATTTCATGCCACCATTTCACCGCCAAATGCGATCAAATAAAGAAAATTGTTCACTTTTTCACAATTTTTTTCACAAACTTTAGGTTTCTCACTGAAATTATTTACAAACAACTTATGTAATTATAGCATAAATGGTTGTAAATGCTTCTCTGGGATCCCCTTTGTTCAGAAATAGCAGACATATATGGCTTTGGCTTTGCTTTTTGGTAATTAGAAGGCTGCTAAATGCCACTGCGCACAATACGTGTATTATGCCCAGCAGTGAAGGGGTTAATTAGGGAGCATGTAGGGAGCTTCTAGGGTTAATTTTAGCTTTAGTGTAGTGTAGTAGACAACCCCAAGTATTGATCTAGGCCCATTTTGGTATATTTCATGCCACCATTTCACCGCCAAATGCGATCAAATAAAAAAAAAAAAACGTTAATTTTTTCACAATTTTAGGTTTCTCACTGAAATTATTTACAAACAGCTTGTGCAATTATGGCACAAATGGTTGTAAATGCTTCTCTGGGATGTCCTTTGTTCAGAAATAGCAGACATATATGACTTTGGCGTTGCTTTTTGGTAATTAGAAAGTCGCTAAATGCTGCTGCGCATCACACGTGTATTATGGCTAGCAGTGAAGGGGTTAATTAGGTAGTTTGTAGGGAGCTTGCAGGGTTAATTTTAGCTTTAGTGTAGATATCAGCCTCCCACCTGACACATCCCACCCCCTGATCCCTCCCAAACAGCTCCCTTCCCTCCCCCACCCCACAATTGTCCCCGCCATCTTAAGTACTGGCAGAAAGTCTGCCAGTACTAAAATAAGTTTTTTTTGTTTTTTTCTAAAAAAAAAAAAAAAAAAAAAAAGCATATTTACATATGCTGTGTTTAGGATCCCCCCTTAGCCCCCAACCTCCCTGATCCCCCCAAAACAGCTCTCTAAGCCTCCCCCTCTGCCTTATTGGGGGCCATCTTGGGTACTGCCAGCTGTCTGCCAGTACCCAGTTTGCACACAAACAAATGTTTATTTTTTTTGCAGGGCACCCCACGGTCCCCCACGGACCAACCCCCACCACCTAAATGACTCCTAAGGTTTTTTTTTACATTCTAAGTCCCACTTTTATTTTGTTTTGGGACACATTTTTCTGTAGTGTAGCGGTTCCCACCCGCTGCCTCCCCGTGCACGCGCCCGCCCCCTCGTGCACGTGCGCACGCCCGCGCGCGCCCCCGGACTCCCCCGCCCACGATCCCGCCCCCCTCCACATGACCAGGGCCATCGATGGCCGCCACCCACCTCCCACACCGGCTCCCACCCACCGACGATACCGGCCATCGATGTCCGGTGCAGAGAGGGCCACAGAGTGGCTCTCTCTGCATCGGATGGCCGTAGAAGGTTATTGCAGGATGCCTCCATATCGAGGCATCACTGCAATAACCGGAAAGCAGCTGGAAGCGAGCAGGATCGCTTCCAGCTGCTTTCCACACCGAGGACGTGCAGGGTACGTCCTCAGGCGTTAACTGCCTTTTTTCTGAGGACGTACCCTGCACGTCCTCAGTCATTAAGGGGTTAATTTGTGTGTTTATACAGTGTATATGGCTATAAACCTATTGTGTTATATTTCTGTTTTTGTCTAATATGCCTCCTTTATCTGTACTTTATTTATGTGTTTATACAGTGTATATAAATATAAACCTATTGTGTTATATTTCTGTTTTTGTCTAATCTGCCTCCTTTATCTGTACTTTAATGTATGTGTTTATACAGTGTATATGGATATAAACCTAAAGTGCTATATTTGTCTTTTTGTAATTCTCATTCTGTTTGAATAAAATATTAATTTAGTGAATATTTCTTTCAGTTTGCTGCACAAATGATCACTAAAGCAGCCTATGTTAAATGATACGTTTAGTTTGTGCTCTGTATAGATTAAAGGGACATTCCAGCCACAATTGGAATCCACATGGGTGCATTTCAGTTTTGAATAGAAGCATTTTTGTAATATAAATGTTTTAGCAAAAATGCTTCTATTAAAAGCTATAGCTGTTTCAAAGGTGTATTTAAGTATGCACCGTGCACCAGCATTTTAAACACAACACTTACTCAGATAGCCTCAGGTGCTTGTACCATCTGGTAAAGAATGGCACTCTGAGCAGCTGCAGTATTTACAGCCTGATGAAACGGCTCTGTGTAGCCGAAAAACGCGTTGCTGATTTTAAGGACATTTTAATAAATTTGTTTTTTATTGTACCTCGCTGGAGTGGATCTCCTCCTTATCCTCAAATATCACAAATAAATTTCGAGTGTCTATAGTGTTTTGGGTTTCCTGCCTATCATCACTACAGAACACTCTGTCTCCTCCGTAAAGATTGGAGTAAGGTGTGTGTGTCTATCGGACCCTGATTGGCCAGACGAACCACGTGATTGCCGAAGGTTTGCTGCTCGCCAGTGTTTGGTCTTCCGGGCGACTATGAGGTCCCGGTCTGCGTAATCAGGCACATCGTAGTGCCGCTTCGTTTGTAAGTATTGCGTCTGTCACCATAGCTTATCGTTGTGTAGTGGCGATATTACCCTATTTTGGCGCCTTCTTGTCTCCAACTGTAGATCGTATATTTGTTCCTGAACATATTGGAAGAGCTGCCACGACTCTGGACTATTTTATTTCACATCTCCGTCCTTGAGCGCACCTCATTAGGGGGTTTAAAACCCTGGATTTGAGTATTTACAATGCTGGTGCACTGAGAATATCTAGCTATGCACACATAGCCCCCACCCGGGCTATATTTTAGAGGACACTGTAGATTATCATTTTACTCTGAGATGAGAAAACATAATTTATGCTTACCTGATAAATGTATTTCTCTTGTAGTGTATCCAGTCCACGGATCATCCATTACTTGTGGGATATTCTCCTTCCCAACAGGAAGTTGCAAGAGGATCACCCACAGCAGAGCTGCTATATAGCTCCTCCCCTAACTGCCATATCCAGTCATTCGACCGAAACAAGCCGAGAAAGGAGAAACCATAGGGTGCAGTAGTGACTGTAGTTTAATTGAAATTTAGACCTGCCTGAAAAGGACAGGGCGGGCCGTGGACTGGATACACTACAAGAGAAATACATTTATCAGGTAAGCATAAATTATGTTCTCTTGTTAAGTGTATCCAGTCCACGGATCATCCATTACTTGTGGGATACCAATACCAAAGCTAAAGTACACGGATGATGGGAGGGACAAGGCAGGAACTTAAACGGAAGGAACCACTGCCTGTAGAACCTCTCTCCTAAAAACAGCCTCCGAAGAAGCAAAAACAGAATTTATGTTTACCTGATAAATTACTTTCTCCAACGGTGTGTCCGGTCCACGGCGTCATCCTTACTTGTGGGATATTCTCCTCCCCAACAGGAAATGGCAAAGAGCCCAGCAAAGCTGGTCACATGATCCCTCCTAGGCTCCGCCTACCCCAGTCATTCGACCGACGTTAAGGAGGAATATTTGCATAGGAGAAACCATATGGTACCGTGGTGACTGTAGTTAAAGAAAATAAATTATCAGACCTGATTAAAAAAACCAGGGCGGGCCGTGGACCGGACACACCGTTGGAGAAAGTAATTTATCAGGTAAACATAAATTCTGTTTTCTCCAACATAGGTGTGTCCGGTCCACGGCGTCATCCTTACTTGTGGGAACCAATACCAAAGCTTTAGGACACGGATGAAGGGAGGGAGCAAATCAGGTCACCTAAATGGAAGGCACCACGGCTTGCAAAACCTTTCTCCCAAAAATAGCCTCAGAAGAAGCAAAAGTATCAAACTTGTAAAATTTGGTAAAAGTGTGCAGTGAAGACCAAGTCGCTGCCCTACATATCTGATCAACAGAAGCCTCGTTCTTGAAGGCCCATGTGGAAGCCACAGCCCTAGTGGAATGAGCTGTGATTCTTTCGGGAGGCTGCCGTCCGGCAGTCTCGTAAGCCAATCTGATGATGCTTTTAATCCAAAAAGAGAGAGAGGTAGAAGTTGCTTTTTGACCTCTCCTTTTACCAGAATAAACAACAAACAAGGAAGATGTTTGTCTAAAATCCTTTGTAGCATCTAAATAGAATTTTAGAGCGCGAACAACATCCAAATTGTGCAACAAACGTTCCTTCTTTGAAACCGGTTTCGGACACAGAGAAGGTACGATAATCTCCTGGTTAATGTTTTTGTTAGAAACAACTTTTGGAAGAAAACCAGGTTTAGTACGTAAAACCACCTTATCTGCATGGAACACCAGATAAGGAGGAGAACACTGCAGAGCAGATAATTCTGAAACTCTTCTAGCAGAAGAAATTGCAACTAAAAACAAAACTTTCCAAGATAATAACTTAATATCAACGGAATGTAAGGGTTCAAACGGAACCCCCTGAAGAACTGAAAGAACTAAATTGAGACTCCAAGGAGGAGTCAAAGGTTTGTAAACAGGCTTAATTCTAACCAGAGCCTGAACAAAGGCTTGAACATCTGGCACAGCTGCCAGCTTTTTGTGAAGTAACACAGACAAGGCAGAAATCTGTCCCTTCAGGGAACTTGCAGATAATCCTTTTTCCAATCCTTCTTGAAGGAAGGATAGAATCTTAGGAATCTTAACCTTGTCCCAAGGGAATCCTTTAGATTCACACCAACAGATATATTTTTTCCAAATTTTGTGGTAAATCTTTCTAGTTACAGGCTTTCTGGCCTGAACAAGAGTATCGATAACAGAATCTGAGAACCCTCGCTTTGATAAGATCAAGCGTTCAATCTCCAAGCAGTCAGCTGGAGTGAAACCAGGTTCGGATGTTCGAACGGACCCTGAACAAGAAGGTCTCGTCTCAAAGGTAGCTTCCAAGGTGGAGCCGATGACATATTCACCAGATCTGCATACCAAGTCCTGCGTGGCCACGCAGGAGCTATCAAGATCACCGACGCCCTCTCCTGATTGATCCTGGCTACCAGCCTGGGGATGAGAGGGAACGGCGGGAACACATAAGCTAGTTTGAAGGTCCAAGGCGCTACTAGTGCATCCACTAGAGCCGCCTTGGGATCCCTGGATCTGGACCCGTAGCAAGGAACTTTGAAGTTCTGACGAGAGGCCATCAGATCCATGTCTGGAATGCCCCACAGCTGAGTGACTTGGGCAAAGATTTCCGGATGGAGTTCCCACTCCCCCGGATGCAATGTCTGACGACTCAGAAAATCCGCTTCCCAATTTTCCACTCCTGGGATGTGGATAGCGGACAGGTGGCAGGAGTGAGACTCCGCCCATAGAATGATTTTGGTCACTTCTTCCATCGCTAGGGAACTCCTTGTTCCCCCCTGATGGTTGATGTACGCAACAGTTGTAATGTTGTCCGATTGAAACCGTATGAACTTGGCCCTCGCTAGCTGAGGCCAAGCCTTGAGAGCATTGAATATCGCTCTCAGTTCCAGAATATTTATCGGTAGAAGAGATTCTTCCCGAGACCAAAGACCCTGAGCTTTCAGGGATCCCCAGACCGCGCCCCAGCCCATCAGACTGGCGTCGGTCGTGACAATGACCCACTCTGGTCTGCGGAATGTCATCCCTTGTGACAGGTTGTCCAGGGACAGCCACCAACGGAGTGAGTCTCTGGTCCTCTGATTTACTTGTATCTTCGGAGACAAGTCTGTATAATCCCCATTCCACTGACTGAGCATGCACAGTTGTAATGGTCTTAGATGAATGCGCGCAAAAGGAACTATGTCCATTGCCGCTACCATCAACCCGATCACTTCCATGCACTGAGCTATGGAAGGAAGAGGAACGGAATGAAGTATCCGACAAGAGTCTAGAACCTTTGTTTTTCTGGCCTCTGTCAGAAATATCCTCATTTCTAAGGAGTCTATTATTGTTCCCAAGAAGGGAACCCTTGTTGACGGAGATAGAGAACTCTTTTCCACGTTCACTTTCCATCCGTGAGATCTGAGAAAGGCCAGGACGATGTCCGTGTGAGCCTTTGCTTGAGGAAGGGACGACGCTTGAATCAGAATGTCGTCCAAGTAAGGTACTACAGCAATGCCCCTTGGTCTTAGCACAGCTAGAAGGGACCCTAGTACCTTTGTGAAAATCCTTGGAGCAGTGGCTAATCCGAAAGGAAGCGCCACAAACTGGTAATGCTTGTCCAGGAATGCGAACCTTAGGAACCGATGATGTTCCTTGTGGATAGGAATATGTAGATACGCATCCTTTAAATCCACCGTGGTCATGAATTGACCTTCCTGGATGGAAGGAAGAATAGTTCGAATGGTTTCCATCTTGAACGATGGAACCTTGAGAAACTTGTTTAAGATCTTGAGATCTAAGATTGGTCTGAACGTTCCCTCTTTTTTGGGAACTATGAACAGATTGGAGTAGAACCCCATCCCTTGTTCTCTTAATGGAACAGGATGAATCACTCCCATTTTTAACAGGTCTTCTACACAATGTAAGAATGCCTGTCTTTTTATGTGGTCTGAAGACAACTGAGACCTGTGGAACCTCCCCCTTGGGGGAAGTCCCTTGAATTCCAGAAGATAACCTTGGGAGACTATTTCTAGCGCCCAAGGATCCAGAACATCTCTTGCCCAAGCCTGAGCGAAGAGAGAGAGTCTGCCCCCCACCAGATCCGGTCCCGGATCGGGGGCCAACATTTCATGCAGTCTTGGTAGCAGTGGCAGGTTTCTTGGCCTGCTTTCCCTTGTTCCAGCCTTGCATTGGTCTCCAAGCTGGCTTGGCTTGAGAAGTATTACCCTCTTGCTTAGAGGACGTAGCACCTCGGGCTGGTCCGTTTCTACGAAAGGGACGAAAATTAGGTTTATTTTTTGCCTTGAAAGGCCGATCCTGAGGAAGGGCGTGGCCCTTACCCCCAGTGATATCAGAGATAATCTCCTTCAAGTCAGGGCCAAACAGCGTTTTCCCCTTGAAAGGAATGTTAAGTAGCTTGTTCTTGGAAGACGCATCAGCCGACCAAGATTTCAACCAAAGCGCTCTGCGCGCCACAATAGCAAACCCAGAATTCTTAGCCGCTAACCTAGCCAATTGCAAAGTGGCGTCTAGGGTGAAAGAATTAGCCAATTTGAGAGCATTGATTCTGTCCATAATCTCCTCATAAGGAGGAGAATCACTATCGACCGCCTTTATCAGCTCATCGAACCAGAAACATGCGGCTGTAGCGACAGGGACAATGCATGCAATTGGTTGTAGAAGGTAACCCTGCTGAACAAACATCTTTTTAAGCAAACCTTCTAATTTTTTATCCATAGGATCTTTGAAAGCACAACTATCCTCTATGGGTATAGTGGTGCGTTTGTTTAAAGTGGAAACCGCCCCCTCGACCTTGGGGACTGTCTGCCATAAGTCCTTTCTAGGGTCGACCAAAGGAAACAATTTTTTAAATATGGGGGGAGGGACGAAAGGAATACCGGGCCTTTCCCATTCTTTATTAACAATGTCCGCCACCCGCTTGGGTATAGGAAAAGCTTCTGGGAGCCCCGGCACCTCTAGGAACTTGTCCATTTTACATAGTTTCTCTGGGATGACCAACTTGTCACAATCATCCAGAGTGGATAATACCTCCTTAAGCAGAATGCGGAGATGTTCCAACTTAAATTTAAATGCAATCACATCAGGTTCAGCCTGTTGAGAAATGTTCCCTGAATCAGTAATTTCTCCCTCAGACAAAACCTCCCTGGCCCCATCAGACTGGGTTAGGGGCCCTTCAGAGATATTGGTATCAGCGTTGCCATGCTCTTCAGTATCTAAAACAGAGCAGCCGCGCTTACGCTGACAAGTGTTCATTTGGGCTAAAATGTTTTTGACAGAATTATCCATTACAGCCGTTAATTGTTGCATAGTAAGGAGTATTGGCGCGCTAGATGTACTAGGGGCCTCCTGAGTGGGCAAGACTCGTGTAGACGAAGGAGGGAATGATGCAGTACCATGCTTACTCCCCTCACTTGAGGAATCATCTTGGGCATCATTGTCATTATCACATAAATCACATTTATTTAAATGAATAGGAATTCTGGCTTCCCCACATTCAGAACACAGTCTATCTGGTAGTTCAGACATGTTAAACAGGCATAAACTTGATAACAAAGTACAAAAAACGTTTTAAAATAAAACCGTTACTGTCACTTTAAATTTTAAACTGAACACACTTTATTACTGCAATTGCGAAAAAACATGAAGGAATTGTGCAAAATTCACCAAATTTTCACCACAGTGTCTTAAAGCCTTAAAAGTATTGCACACCAAATTTGGAAGCTTTAACCCTTAAAATAACGGAACCGGAGCCGTTTTAAACTTTAACCCCTTTACAGTCCCTGGTATCTGCTTTGCTGAGACCCAACCAAGCCCAAAGGGGAATACGATACCAAATGACGCCTTCAGAAAGTCTTTTCTAAGTATCAGAGCTCCTCACACATGCGACTGCATGCCATGCCTCTCAAAAACAAGTGCGCCACACCGGCGCGAAAATGAGGCTCTGCTTATGCTTTGGGAAAGCCCCTAAGGAATAAGGTGTCTAATACAGTGCCTGCCGATATTCTTATATCAAAATACCCAGATAAAATGATTCCTCAAGGCTAAATATGTGTTAATAATGAATCGATTTAGCCCAGAAAAGTCTACAGTCTTAATAAGCCCTTGTGAAGCCCTTATTTACGATCGTAATAAACATGGCTTACCGGATCCCATAGGGAAAATGACAGCTTCCAGCATTACATCGTCTTGTTAGAATGTGTCATACCTCAAGCAGCAAGAGACTGCATACTGTTCCCCCAACTGAAGTTAATTGCTCTCAACAGTCCTGTGTGGAACAGCCATGGATTTTAGTTACGGTTGCTAAAATCATTTTCCTCATACAAACAGAAATCTTCATCTCTTTTCTGTTTCTGAGTAAATAGTACATACCAGCACTATTTCAAAATAACAAACTCTTGATTGAATAATAAAAACTACAGTTAAACACTAAAAAACTCTAAGCCATCTCCGTGGAGATGTTGCCTGTACAACGGCAAAGAGAATGACTGGGGTAGGCGGAGCCTAGGAGGGATCATGTGACCAGCTTTGCTGGGCTCTTTGCCATTTCCTGTTGGGGAGGAGAATATCCCACAAGTAAGGATGACGCCGTGGACCGGACACACCTATGTTGGAGAAAGTGTCAAATTTGTAAAATTTTAAAAAGGTATGAAGCGAAGACCAAGTCGCAGCCTTGCAAATCTGTTCAACAGAGGCCTCATTTTTAAAGGCCCAGGTGGAAGCCACAGCTCTAGTAGAATGAGCTGTAATCCTTTCAGGAGGCTGTTGTCCAGCAGTCTCATAGGCTAAACGGATTATACTCCGAAGCCAAAAAGAAAGAGAGGTTGCCGAGGCCTTCTGACCTCTCCTCTGTCCAGAGTAAACAACAAACAGGTTAGATGTTTGGCGAAAATCTTTAGTAGCCTGTAAGGAAAACTTCAAGGCACGGACTACGTCTAGATTATGCAAAAGACGTTCCTTCTTTGAAGAAGGATTAGGACACAATGATGGAACAACAATCTCTTGATTGATATTCTTGTTAGAAACCACCTTGGGTAAAAACCCAGGTTTTGTACGCAGAACTACTTTATCTGAATGAAAGATCAGATAAGGAGAATCACAATGTAAGGCAGATAACTCAGAGACTCTTCGAGCCGAGGAAATAGCCATCAGAAACAGAACTTTCCATGATAAAAGTTTGATATCAATAGAATGAAGGGGTTCAAACGGAACCCCTTGAAGAACTTTAAGAATCAAGTTTAAGCTCCATGGAGGAGCAACAGGTTTAAACACAGGCTTAATCCTAACTAAAGCCTGACAAAATGCCTGAACGTCTGGAACTTCTGCCAGACGTTTGTGTAAAAGGACAGAGCAGAAATCTGTCCCTTTAAAGAACTAGCTGATAATCCTTTGTTCAAACCTTCTTGGAGAAAGGACAAAATCCTAGGAATCCTAACCCTACTCCATGAGTAATTCTTGGATTCACACCAATGAAGATATTTACGCCATATCTTGTGGTAGATTTTCCTGGTGACAGGCTTTCGTGCCTGTATTAAGGTATTAATGACTGACTCTGAGAAGCCACGCTTTGATAGGATCAAGCGTTCAATCTCCATGCAGTCAGTCTCAGAGAAATTAGAATCGGATGATTGAAAGGACCTTGTATTAGGAGGTCTTGTCTCAGAGGCAGAGTCCATGGTGGAAAGGATGACATGTCCACCAGATCTGCATACCAGGTCCTGCGTGGCCACGCAGGCGCTATCAGAATCACCGATGCTCTCTCCTGTCTGATTTTGGCAATCAGTCGAGGGAGCAGAGGAAACGGTGGAAACACATAAGCCAGGTTGAAGAACCAAGGAGCTGCTAGAGCATCTATCAGCGTCGCTTCTGGGTCCCTGGACCTGGATCCGTAACAAGGAAGCTTGGCGTTCTGGCGAGACGCCATGAGATCCAGTTCTGGTTTGCCCCAATGATGGACCAATTGAGCAAACACCTCAGGATGGAGCTCCCACTCCCCCGGATGAAAAGTCTGACGACTTAGAAAATCCGCTTCCCAGTTCTCTACGCCCGGGATGTGGATCGCTGATAGGTGGCAAGAGTGAGTCTCTGCCCAGCGAATTATCTTGGAGACTTCCGACATCGTTAGGGAACTCCTGGTTCCCCCTTGATGGTTGATGTAAGCCACAGTCGTGATGTTGTCCGACTGAAATCTGATGAACCTCAGTGTTGCTAACTGAGGCCAAGCTAGAAGAGCATTGAATATTGCTCTTAATTCCAGAATATTTATTGGGAGGAGTTTCTCCTCCTGAGTCCATGAACCCTGAGCCTTCAGGGAGTTCCAGACTGCACCCCAACCATGAAGGCTGGCATCTGTTGTAACAATCGTCCAATCCGGTCTGCGAAAGGTCATACCCTTGGACAGGTGGACCTGAGATAACCACCAGAGAAGAGAATCTCTGGTTTCCTGATCCAGATTTAGTAGAGGGGACAAATCTGTGTAATCCCCATTCCACTGACTGAGCATGCATAATTGCAGCGGTCTGAGATGCAGGCGTGCAAATGGCACTATGTCCATCGCCGCTACCATTAAGCCGATTACTTCCATGCACTGAGCCACCGTAGGGCGCGGAATGGAGTGAAGAACACGGCAAGCATTTAGAAGTTTTGATAACCTGGACTCCGTCAGGTAAATTTTCATTTCTACAGAATCTATAAGAGTCCCTAGGAAGGAAACCCTTGTGAGAGGAGATAGAGAACTCTTTTCTTCGTTCACTTTCCACCCATGTGACCTCAGAAATGCCAGAACTATGTCTGTATGAGACTTGGCAATTTGAAAGCTTGACGCCTGTATCAGGATGTCGTCTAGAAAAGGAGCCACCGCCAGAAGGGAGCCAAGAACCTTTGTAAAAATTCTCGGGGCTGTAGCCAACCCGAAGGGAAGAGCTACAAATTGGTAGTGTCTGTCTAGAAAGGCAAACCTTAAGAACCGATGATGATTCTTGCGAATCGGAATGTGAAGGTAGGCATCCTTTAAGTCCACTGTGGTCATGTACTGACCCTCTTGGATCATGGGTAAGATGGTCCGAATAGTTTCCATCTTGAATGATGGAACTCTGAGGAATTTGTTTAAGATCTTTATATACAAAATTGGTCTGAAGGTTGCCTCTTTTTTGGGAACCACAAACAGATTTGAGTAAAAACCCTGTCCTTGTTCCGTCTGCGGAACTGGATGGATCACTCCCATTACTAGGAGGTCTTGCACGCAGCGTAGGAATGCCTCTTTCTTTATCTGATTTGCAGATAATCTTGAAAGGTGAAATCTCCCTTGTGGAGGAGAAGCTTTGAAGTCCAGAAGATATCCCTGAGATATGATCTCCAACGCCCAGGGATCCTGAACATCTCTTGCCCACGCCTGGGCGAAGAGAGAAAGTCTGCCCCCTACTAGATCCGCTGCCGGATAGGGGGCCGTTCCTTCATGCTGTCTTGGAGGCAGCAGTAGGCTTTCTGGCCTGCTTGCCCTTGTTCCAGGACTGGTTAGATTTCCAGGACTGGTTAGATTTCCAGGCCTGCTTGGATTGAGCAAAAGTTCCCTCTTGTTTTGAAGCAGAGGAAGTTGATGCTGCACCTGCCTTGAAATTTCGAAAGGCACGAAAATTAGACGGTTTGGCCCTTGATTTGGCCCTGTCCTGAGGAAGGGTATGACCCTTACCTCCAGTAATGTCAGCAATAATTTCTTTCAAACCAGGCCCGAATAAGGTCTGCCCCTTGAAAGGAATGTTGAGTAATTTAGACTTTGAAGTCACGTCAGCTGACCAGGATTTAAGCCATAGCGCCCTACGCGCCTGGATGGCGAATCCGGAATTCTTAGCCGTTAGTTTAGTCAAATGAACAATGGCATCAGAAATAAATGAGTTAGCTAGCTTAAGTGTTCTAAGCTTGTCAATGATTTCAGTCAATGGAGCTGTATGGATGGCCTCTTCCAGGGCCTCAAACCAGAATGCCGCTGCAGCAGTGACAGGCGCAATGCATGCAAGGGGCTGTAAAATAAAACCTTGTTGAATAAACATTTTCTTAAGGTAACCCTCTAATTTTTTATCCATTGGATCTGAAAAAGCACAACTGTCCTCAACCGGGATAGTGGTACGCTTTGCTAAAATAGAAACTGCTCCGTCCACCTTAGGGACCGTCTGCCATAAGTCCCGTGTAGTGGCGTCTATTGGAAACATTTTTCTAAAAATAGGAGGGGGGGGGGGGGGGAAACGGCACACCGGGTCTATCCCACTCCTTATTAATGATTTCTGTAAACCTTTTAGGTATTGGAAAAACGTCAGTACACACCGGTACTGCATAGTATTTATCCAGTCTACACAATTTCTCTGGCACTGCAATTGTGTCACAGTCATTCAGAGCAGCTAACACCTCCCCAAGCAATGCACGAGGTTCTCAAGCTTAAATTTAAAATTAGAAATATCTGAATCAGGTTTCCCCAAGTCAGAGATGTCACCCACAGACTGAAGCTCTCCGTCCTCAGGTTCTGCATATTGTGACGCAGTATCAGACATGGCTCTTACAGCATCTACGCGCTCTGTATCTCGTCTAACCCCAGAGCTATCGCGCTTACCCCTAATTTCAGGCAATCTGGCTAATACCGCTGACAGGGTATTATCCATGATAGTAGCCATGTCCTGCAAAGTAATCGCTATGGGCGTCCCTGATGTACTTGGCGCCATATTAGCGTGCGTCCCTTGAGCGGGAGGCAAAGGGTCCGACACGTGCGGAGAGTTAGTCGGCATAACTTCCCCCTCGACAGAACCCTCTGGTGACAATTCTTTTATAGATAAAGACTGATCTTTACTGTTTAAGGTGAAATCAATACATTTAGTACACATTCTCCTATGGGGCTCCACCATGGCTTTTAAACATAATGAACAAGTAGTTTCCCCTGTGACAGACATGTTTGTAGAGACTAGCAATGAGACTAGCAAGCTTGGAAAACACTTTAAACCAAGTTAACAAGCAATATAAAAAACGTTACTGCCCCTTTAAGAAAAACAAATCTTGTCAAAATTTGAAACAGTGAAAAAAGGCAGTTACACTAACGAAATTTTTACAGTGTATGTAACAAGTTAGCAGAGCATTGCACCCACATGCAAATGGATGATTAACCCCTTAATACCAAAAACGGAATAACAATGAAAAAAACTTTTTTAAAATCAGTCACAACTGCCACAGCTCTCCTGTGGCTGTTAACTTCCTCAAACACTACTTTTGAAGCCTTTTTAGCCCTTCAGGGATGTCCTATATCATGCAGGGAACTGCTGAGGCAAACTGAATGTCTCTGTCTGTAATTTTAGCTGCGCAGAAAAGCGCTAAAATAGGCCCCTCCCACTCATATCACAACAGTGGAAAGCCTCAGGAAACTGTTTCTAGGCAAAAATCAAGCCAGCCATGTGGAAAAAAACTAGGCCCCAATAAGTTTTATCACCAAGCATATATAAAAACGATTAAAATTGCCAGCAAACGTTTTATATTGCACTTTTATAAGAGTATGTATCTCTGGTAATAAGCCTGATACCAGTCGCTATTAAATCACTGTATTTAGATTTAACTTACATTAATCCGGTATCAGCAACATTTTCTAGCAAATTCCATCCCTAGAAAAATTTTAACTGCACATACCTTATTGCAGGATAAACTGCACGCCATTCCCCCTCTGAAGTTACCTCACCCCTGAGACATATGTGAGAACGGCAGTGGATCTTAGTTACTTCTGCTAAGATCATAAAAAACGCAGGCAGATTCTTCTTCTAAATGCTGCCTGAGATGAAATAGTACACTCCTGTACCATTTAAAAATAATAAACTTTTGATTGAAGAAAGAAACTAACTATAATACACCACTCTCCTCTTACTACCTCCATCTTTGTTGAGAGTTGCAAGAGAATGACTGGATATGGCAGTTAGGGGAGGAGCTATATAGCAGCTCTGCTGTGGGTGATCCTCTTGCAACTTCCTGTTGGGAAGGAGAATATCCCACAAGTAATGGATGATCCGTGGACTGGATACACTTAACAAGAGAAAGACCATTATTATTTCATAGTAGAGTCAAACGCTGCTTCAGGTGTCTTGCCCTTAATCATGTCTCCATAACAGTTACCACCTATAGCAAGGAGGATGTGCTCTACAGCCAATAATAAGGATCCAATAACATCTCAGGAATCATAACTGCAATGGCTACTGGAATTTATCAAGTTGTCCCCCATGCTGTCCTGTAACTACAAGAGGAGCTCACTGACCTTAATTTAGAAATCGGTACAGAACATACAACACTTTCCCACCTGTGTAGGATCTCAGCGCGGTGTATACAGCTCACTGCTGAGGCGATCTGGAACAGGTACCAGAGGACCATCTGCAGGAAAGAGATAGATAGACTATAGAGACCACGGGGCAGCATCTTATACACAGAGGGGCAGCGTCTTATACACAAACAGAGGGCAAGCGTCTTATACACAAAGGGCCAGCGTCTTATACACAAACAGAGAGCCAGCGTCATACACAAACAGAGGGCAGCAGCTTATACACAGAGGGCAGCAGCTTATACACAAACAGAGGGCAGCAGCTTATACACAAACAGAGGGCAGCAGCTTATACACAAACAGACAGAGGGAATCATCTTATACACAAACAGACAGAGGGCAGCATCTTATACACAAACAGAGGGTCAGCATCTTATACACAAACAGAGGGTCAGCATCTTATACACAAACAGAGGGTCAGCATCTTATACACAAACAGAGGGTCAGCATCTTATACACAAACAGAGGGTCAGCATCTTATACACAAACAGAGGGTCAGCATCTTATAAACAAACAGAGGGTCAGCATCTTATAAACAAACAGAGGGTCAGCATCTTATACACAAACAGAGGGCAGCATCTTATACACAAACAGAGGGTCAGCATCTTATACACAAACAGAGGGTCAGCATCTTATACACAGAGGGCAGCAGCTTATACACAGAGGGCAGCAGCTTATACACAGAGGGCAGCAGCTTATACACAGAGGGCAGCAGCTTATACACAGAGGGCAGCAGCTTATACACAGAGGGCAGCAGCTTATACACAAATAGAAGGGCAGCAGCTTATACACAAACAGAGGGCAGCATCTTATACACAAACAGAGGGAATCATCTTATACACAAACAGACAGAGGGAATCATCTTATACACAAACAGACAGAGGGCATCATCTTATACACAAACAGAGGGTCAGCATCTTATACACAAACAGAGGGTCAGCATCTTATACACAAACAGAGGGTCAGCATCTTATAAACAAACAGAGGGTCAGCATCTTATAAACAAACAGAGGGTCAGCATCTTATACACAAACAGAGGGCATCATCTTATACACAGAGGGTCAGCATCTTATACACAGAGGGTCAGCATCTTATACACAGAGGGTCAGCATCTTATACACAGAGGGCAGCAGCTTATACACAGAGGGCAGCAGCTTATACACAGAGGGCAGCAGCTTATACACAAATAGAAGGGCAGCAGCTTATACACAAACAGAGGGCAGCATCTTATACACAAACAGAGGGTCATCATCTTATACACAAACAGAGGGTCATCATCTTATACACAAACAGAGGGCAGCATCTTATACACAAACAGAGGGCAGCATCTTATACACAAACAGAGGGCAGCATCTTATACACAAACAGAGGGCAGCATCTTATACACAAACAGAGGGCAGCATCTTATACACAAACAGAGGGCAGCATCTTATACACAAACAGAGGGCAGCAGCTTATACACAAACAGAGGGCAGCATCTTATACACAAACAGAGGGCAGCATCTTATACACAAACAGAGGGCAGCATCTTATACACAAACAGAGGGCAGCATCTTATACACAAACAGAGGGCAGCATCTTATACACAAACAGAGGGCAGCATCTTATACACAAACAGAGGGCAGCAGCTTACACAAACAGAGGGCAGCAGCTTATATACAGAGGGACAGCATCTTATACACAGAGGGACAGCATCTTATACACAGAGGGACAGCATCTTATACACAGAGGGACAGCATCTTATACGCAAACAGACAGAGGGCATCATCTTATACACAGAGGGTCAGCATCTTATACACAAACAGAGGGCATCATCTTATACACAAACAGACAGAGGGCATCATCTTATACACAAACAGACAGAGGGCATCATCTTATACACAAACAGACAGAGGGCATCATCTTATACACAAACAGACAGAGGGCATCATCTTATACACAAACAGACAGAGGGCATCATCTTATACACAGAGGGTCAGCATCTTATACACAAACAGAGGGTCAGCATCTTATACACAAACAGAGGGTCAGCATCTTATACACAGAGGGCAGCAGCTTATACACAGAGGGCAGCAGCTTATACAGAGGGCAGCAGCTTATACAGAGGGCAGCAGCTTATACAGAGGGCAGCAGCTTATACAGAGGGCAGCAGCTTATACAGAGGGCAGCAGCTTATACACAAACAGAAGGGCAGCAGCTTATACACAAACAGAGGGTCATCATCTTATACACAAACAGAGGGTCATCATCTTATACACAAACAGAGGGTCATCATCTTATACACAAACAGAGGGCAGCATCTTATACACAGAGGGACAGCATCTTATACACAGAGGGCATCATCTTATACGCAAACAGACAGAGGGCATCATCGTATACACAGAGGGTCAGCATCTTATACACAGAGGGCAGCAGCTTATACACAGAGGGCAGCAGCTTATACACAGAGGGCAGCAGCTTATACACAAACAGAAGGGCAGCATCTTATACACAGACAGAGGGTCAGCATCTTATACAGAGACAGAGGGTCAGCATCTTATACACAGACAGAGGGTCAGCATCTTATACACAGACAGAGGGTCAGCATCTTATACACAGACAGAGGGTCAGCATCTTATACACAGACAGAGGGTCAGCATCTTATACACAGACAGAGGGTCAGCATCTTATACACAGACAGAGGGTCAGCATCTTATACACAGACAGAGGGTCAGCATCTTATACACAGACAGAGGGTCAGCATCTTATACACAGACAGAGGGTCAGCAACTTATACACAGACAGAGGGTCAGCAACTTATACACAGACAGAGGGTCAGCATCTTATACACAGACAGAGGGTCAGCATCTTATACACAGACAGAGGGTCAGCATCTTATACACAGACAGAGGGTCAGCATCTTATACACAGACAGAGGGTCAGCATCTTATACACAGACAGAGGGTCAGCATCTTATACACAGACAGAGGGTCAGCATCTTATACACAGACAGAGGGTCAGCATCTTATACACAGACAGAGGGTCAGCATCTTATACACAGACAGAGGGTCAGCATCTTATACACAGACAGAGGGTCAGCATCTTATACACAGACAGAGGGTCAGCATCTTATACACAGACAGAGGGTCAGCATCTTATACACAGACAGAGGGTCAGCATCTTATACACAGAGGGTCAGCATCTTATACACAGACAGAGGGTCAGCATCTTATACACAGACAGAGGGTCAGCATCTTATACACAGAGGGTCAGCATCTTATACACAGACAGAGGGTCAGCATCTTATACACAGACAGAGGGTCAGCATCTTATACACAGACAGAGGGTCAGCATCTTATACACAGACAGAGGGTCAGCATCTTATACACAGACAGAGGGTCAGCATCTTATACACAGACAGAGGGTCAGCATATTATACACAGACAGAGGGTCAGCATATTATACACAAACAGAGGGTCAGCATCTTATACACAGACAGAGGGTCAGCATCTTATACACAGACAGAGGGTCAGCATATTATACACAGACAGAGGGTCAGCATATTATACACAGACAGAGGGTCAGCATATTATACACAAACAGAGGGTCAGCATCTTATACACAGACAGAGGGTCAGCATCTTATACACAGACAGAGGGTCAGCATCTTATACACAGACAGAGGGTCAGCATCTTATACACAGACAGAGGGTCAGCATCTTATACACAGACAGAGGGTCAGCATCTTATACACAGACAGAGGGTCAGCATCTTATACACAGAGGGTCAGCATCTTATACACAGACAGAGGGTCAGCATCTTATACACAGACAGAGGGTCAGCATCTTATACACAGACAGCGGGTCAGCATCTTATACACAGACAGAGGGTCAGCATCTTATACACAGACAGAGGGTCAGCATATTATACACAAACAGAGGGTCAGCATCTTATACACAGACAGCGGGTCAGCATCTTATACACAGACAGAGGGTCAGCATCTTATACACAGACAGAGGGTCAGCATATTATACACAGACAGAGGGTCAGCATCTTATACACAGACAGAGGGTCAGCATATTATACACAAACAGAGGGTCAGCATCTTATACACAAACAGAGGGTCAGCATCTTATACACAGACAGAGGGTCAGCATCTTATACACAGACAGAGGGTCAGCATCTTATACACAGACAGAGGGTCAGCATATTATACACAGACAGAGGGTCAGCATCTTATACACAGACAGAGGGTCAGCATATTATACACAAACAGAGGGTCAGCATCTTATACACAAACAGAGGGTCAGCATCTTATACACAGACAGAGGGTCAGCATCTTATACACAGACAGAGGGTCAGCATATTATACACAAACAGAGGGTCAGCATCTTATACACAAACAGAGGGTCAGCATATTATACACAAACAGAGGGTCAGCATCTTATACACAAACAGAGGGTCAGCATCTTATACACAGACAGAGGGTCAGCATCTTATACACAGACAGAGGGTCAGCATCTTATACACAGACAGAGGGTCAGCATATTATACACAGACAGAGGGTCAGCATCTTATACACAGACAGAGGGTCAGCATATTATACACAAACAGAGGGTCAGCATCTTATACACAAACAGAGGGTCAGCATCTTATACACAGACAGAGGGTCAGCATCTTATACACAAACAGAGGGTCAGCATCTTATACACAGACAGAGGGTCAGCATATTATACACAGAGGGTCAGCATCTTATACACAAACAGAGGGTCAGCATCTTATACACAGACAGAGGGTCAGCATCTTATACACAGACAGAGGGTCAGCATCTTATACACAGACAGAGGGTCAGCATCTTATACACAGACAGAGGGTCAGCATCTTATACACAGACAGAGGGTCAGCATCTTATACACAAACAGAGGGTCAGCATCTTATACACAGACAGAGGGTCAGCATCTTATACACAGACAGAGGGTCAGCATCTTATACACAGACAGAGGGTCAGCATATTATACACAAACAGAGGGTCAGCATATTATACACAAACAGAGGGTCAGCATCTTATACACAGACAGAGGGTCAGCATATTATACACAAACAGAGGGTCAGCATCTTATACACAAACAGAGGGTCAGCATCTTATACACAGACAGAGGGTCAGCATATTATACACAAACAGAGGGTCAGCATCTTATACACAGACAGAGGGTCAGCATCTTATACACAGACAGAGGGTCAGCATCTTATACACAGACAGAGGGTCAGCATCTTATACACAGACAGAGGGTCAGCATCTTATACACAAACAGAGGGTCAGCATCTTATACACAAACAGAGGGTCAGCATCTTATACACAAACAGAGGGTCAGCATATTATACACAGAGGGTCAGCATCTTATACACAGAGGGTCAGCATCTTATACACAGAGGGTCAGCATATTATACACAGACAGAGGGTCAGCATATTATACACAGACAGAGGGTCAGCAACTTATACACAAACAGAGGGTCAGCATATTATACACAGACAGAGGGACAGCATATTATACACAAACAGTAAAGATTTATACAGGTCACTGACTCTATACTACTGGTTATTAACATTACCCCCAGAGGACCCACTAACTCACACACATAAAAAATACCCACAGACCAAATACCCCCAGGAAGAGAAACAGGATGAGCAATACCCAACGTCATAAGGAGTTATGTACAGGCCACTAGAATGCAAATAAGGAAGAAAGAGCTGACAGAGAGCAAAGCAAAATACACTAGGGGACTTTAAGGGACAGTATACGCCATATAACTGCATGTAATAGACACTACTATAAAGAATAATATGCAAAGAAACTAAAATCTAAAGATACAGTACAAAACCGTTTAAAAACTTACTTAGAAGCTCCCAGTTTAGCTCCGTTGAAAAGGTTAGGCTGGGTCACCCAATGAAATGGGCTGGAAAGCAAAAAGAGCAGAGACTCCCTCCCCCCCCCCCCCCCACTGCATATGAAAAGATCCTTTACACAAACAGGAGCAAGCTGGAGTAGGTAGACATCAGTATACATCTAAAACTTTGGGGCTTAGTTAGGAGTTTGAAAATCAGCACAATGTAACAAAAATATATAAAAGGGATCATCTAGAAAACATTTATGCAAAGAAAATAGTGTATAATGTCCCT